>NW_026125544.1:0-152923 GCF_943737965.1 Phodopus roborovskii | reverse complement strand
TTTACATGTATCTTTTCATCATATTCTTTGGTTCGAATTATACTCTATTTAATATAAATATCATCACCCAAATGTTCTGGTCATTCCTGATTTTTTTTAAGATATATTATTTTTATACTACGTATCAAAAATAACTTTTATTTGACCTCTTTTTATAAGCAACACAGAGCTAGGCATCCAGAGTTTGATGAGTTGCCCAGTCATCATTATTCTTTGGTCTTTAAAATACTGTTGTTAACATTATATAAATTTTACTACTCCCTATTATTTATTACCTAGTTTATATTTGTGCATTAAAAATGGGGAAAGGAACATGCAGATGTTAAATATCATCATTGTTAATTTTTATTATTTTAAGATAATAGATAAATTGGATGTGGTGAGTCATATTATAATCCTAGTGTTTTCAGAACAATTTAACTGAGCATTAAGATTTGCTTGAAACAATCTTTGCTACCCGGTCAAGTTGAGTAAAACATGGGCTACATGAACCACATCTTCTACCACAAATAAATAAAAGCAGATTGAAGCATATCCGAAACAAAGATTAACATCCTGAAAGGAGTTTGAAAGAAAGCATAAGCAATGAACATTTTCTGAATTCTAACACTGAATTATCATAAGAAGTTTTATCTAAAAAGCAGTATGGTTTGAGTTTTTAAAACAACAGTAATTTATATTAAAATAAGCGTACTATGCTGTAAAGCTAGCAAAGGTTTTTCTTTGGTCTTCTTTTCACCCCAATAGTTTTACACACGTCCAGACTAAACAGTCTGACATGATGCTGGAAGCAAAAAGTTGATAGTGATTAATTATAAGATTGTTCATTAAACAATTTTTGGTAGAATATAATTTTCAAAATAGGATATACTTGTTTATATTTTCATGACAAATTAATTTTAGATGGATATAGATGTTTAGACCATAAAATCATGAACATTTTCTAGTTGATTGATACCTTTATTATTGTCAGTGCTAGGAGCAATCTGTGGATGAACACAGTAAAAAATTAGTGGAGAAATCCTTTAGTCTCAAGCCAAAATTACTTTAGCATTTTTTTTATCATCTTTAATTCAGCTCCTCAAACAGCAGGTTTAAAAATCATTTATCTAATACATGTGATCTTTTGATATATTAACAGATCTTATGTACTTAGAAACCAGTAAGGAAATATTAAAAGCCTTGTTTTCTGTAATTACTATTGTATTTCCACATGAGCAAAAAATCTTGACAAGTACAGTAAAAGCACTACAACTCAAGCATCCTATAATCTTAAATCTAGTTAGGTGGCTCAGTCAGTGGTTGTCAGCAATGTTTCATTTGAAGGAATCTACCGTACAAAGTGCTCATGTCATGTGCCCAGAACCAAGATTTCAAAGGTCATATGATGCAACTTTGCAAGCTATTCCAAGGGACACTTCAGTTTTACTTCAGGGTTGATTTAAACGTATTTTTGGTTTTTCTATATTCAGAATACTTTTACAGTTGCCAAATTTTGTGACTCTTATTTCAGTGTCATGGCATTATGTGGGGTCACAATTTAAAAGTGATGTATATTAAAATCATCTTAAAAACATATAGCTCCATCAATTTGACCACTTTGTTTCCTTCAGGACTCTAAAATAAAAATAATTATTATGAAATCTTTGGCCAGGTCTCATCTCTCTGTGCACCCAATAGCCTTTATCACAGGCCACTCAGTAAAACAAGATATGGACAATAACCAATGGAGGATTAGCAGGAACATTAACTGGCTTGTCATATCTTTCACAATTCTTTTTACTACTTGGATTCAGTTTCTCAATTCAAAGTTTAAGATTGTGCAACACATGTATCACCTATTATGTCTTCTGTGATCAAAATATAAAGTATATATCTAGTTGGCCATTTTCTGTCCTAAGGGTTATCACCAGATTACCATACAGAGGCTTATCTTAGTTGTAAATGCTACTAACAATAAACATCAAAGGCTTTTACTAATAGCTCTTACAACTAACCCATTTCTATTAATCTATATGCATATTTGCCCGAGGCTTGTGGCTTTTACCTCTATCCCATTTTTTTTTTTTATGTCCAACTCATTTTCCATCTGGCACGGGATCCTCGCCTTGCTCCTTTCTCCCAGCATCCCTCTATGTCTGGCTGTCCACCTATAACATCCTGTCTGGCTTATTGTCAATCAGCTCCTTATTAACCAATACATATTCACAGTGTATAGAAGGATTACTCCACAGCATATGTATTGGAATAGCTTTGGGATCAAGCCTCATATATAACAAGAACCATATGTAACAAGTCAATATACTGTATATATCTCATTTTATTTTAAAGTGTGAGTGTGTGTGTGTGTGTGTGTGAGCGCACGCGCCCCTGCAGGTGAGTCCAGAAGCTCTCAGAGTCTAGACACATCAGATCCTCCAAAGTTACATTTGACAGATAGTAGTGGACCACCTGACATAGTGCTGAATATGAAACCTGGGTCCTGGACAAGAGCAGTACATCTATTAAACATTGATCCATCTTTTCTAGCCAGTCTAATGTTTTAAAGAAAGGGATACAAAGATTGTGAGCTGACCCAAGATTCTGTGTGTTGATACAAATGGTGGCCATGCACATATAACAATGTGTAAAATGCCACTGAGCTAAGGACCTGTGCATTATAGACTTGTATAAAAATAAATTGCAAGATATTGAAGGTTGTGTTTTGAGGCTGGTTGGCACAATGGAAATCCCACAGGAAAGGGCTAGTAAGCTAGCAGCCCCTAGTAACCTTGGAGTCCCAGACCCACTATCTCACCTGTTGATTCTCAGTTGGTAAAAGACGAACTTACAAGCCCACTTGGTGAGCCGCTGGGAGTACTGAATGAGTGACAGGCTACAGTAAACAGCTGATGCTAGGTGGTTGAGATTTACTGTCTAAAAGAAGCAGAAAGAGTATCACACAGATGAGTCAGTTTCAAGGAACTCAGACTCTCATCACTCTTTTGAAATTACTCCACAGTCAATAAAGCATAGAGATCTCAGTTTTAAAGAGGCTATGAAGGAAAAGGCAGACACATTTTATTGATGACGTTGCATATTCCTAGTATCATTTTTGAGAGTCTTCTGACAATTCAAAATAAACCACAGAGCTGATTATGGTTTTTAAGGTGTTAATTCCCTACTTCAGATTGTAGCCTAAGGAAAGAGTTCAACAAAACCCACAAGATTTATTTACTTAAAAATGCTTGACTGGGTTATAATAAAGCATGGAAACAACTAGCTGAAAGATGGCTAATTAAATAGTCTTTTAGCAACATGCCATGAATGTGGCATGCACAAGGCTAGTAGATATGTAGAGAAGTCAAGAAAGAAATTAGGAACTAGTGTGTCCAGAGTGAATGCTGGACACATACAACATGTTTACACCATGGTAAAGGTTGACACTGAAGTGTAAATCACTACTGTAATATAAGAACCTTCTGAGGTTTGGTTCTTAATAGCATCATGATTGCAAAACAATCCCAGCAAGGAATGCAAACACATAAATCACATGTTCATAGACAAAACAGTGTTTATGAAAATGGTATGTAAAGCACAGAATACGACATTTGTGTAGGTAGAATAAAGCACAGAGATTATGTTCTTTGTGGTTTTAGAGTTTGAGAAACTATGTGTTGTGAAAGTAGTTACTGCTTTTTCCAAGAATAATTTTTAATTTGGCTAAATTCCCCAGAGAGCAAAATGAAAATTCATGAGAGAAGTTCTTCCAGAGATAGAAAGTTCCTAGTCAGCTGCTCTGTCTTTTTTTTTTCCCCCTCAAGCTTTCTTTCTTTCTCCCTTTCCGTGATGAGAGGGAAGGCTCTCTACAGGTCTCCTTTTTTTGTCTCTCTGTCTCTGTTTTGTCTTTGTCTGTCTCTCTCTCTCTCTTCTGCCTCTCCAAAGGGTCACAAAATCCATCCACCTACAAAGAGAAAATGATTCATTTTGGGAGCAAAAACAAACATACATTAGAGTCCCTCTGGGACTGAAACTACAGGGCAACCATAGTCACACCCCCCCCCCCCCAAAGCACCAGGCCTCCTACCAGATATAGGAAGTATGGGATGCATTGGCTGGGGAGGGTGACAGGTATACAGTGGGATGGGGTGGGGGTGGGTGGGTTGAGATTGTACATGCCTCTTTTCCTATTTCCAGAAGGTTCAAATCAGGACTTGAGTGATTTTGAACTGAAAATTGTTGTTAGGGAACCAGAATAACATGGCAGTCCCTGGGTGGAGGGAGCGGGGTGGGGGTGGGGGACTCTTCCTTTTGAGGTGTTCATTGCAAACAGACTATGTTTGAAAAAAATGGTGAGGAATCTTGCTAAGTGTGAGAGGGCTCCAGGTCTTTTGGGGGAGGGAGAAAGCTTTGTACTTAGCATGTGTTGTTATCCTGAGCTGCTAATACTTGTTGACTCAAGCAACGAAGGTAGGAAGGATTCCTGAAGCAGAACTTGAAGGAAGTCTTGAACTGTTAGTCTAAAATCCTTAGATTTGCCAAAGAGAAAATAGATTCAAGGATGAAAAATGCCTTGCTCACACTTATAACCACTAGATGGGTGTGGCCAAGTACTTCTGGGACTCTGTCCCCTCTGTTACCACCACTCCTTGCTGCTGTAGCACCCCCGCTTTTCCATGAGGGCTTTGCTACTGGCCTCTTCCATAACCACGGAGATGCCTAATGTCCAACTTTGAAGTATAGCTAGTGGCTGTTCAATGCACAAAGAGCCTCTTGAAGCCATGAGAGGCATGAGTCAGCAAGTCATAAAACACAGTGCCACTCCAGGACCTCATGTTTGCTTTCTTTGTTTGTCTACCAGAAGGCAGAAGTTTAATTTCCAACATCCAACTGTGTCGTCATACTACCTGGGATGGTGTGTGACACTAAGCAAGTTATTTGAACTCTCTGAACTGTAGAATCCTCACCTGTACCCTGAAGAAATTTTTTTATCTGTCTCTATGTTCTAGATTTGTTAGTTGAAATTATTTGTTATAATCTTTTAGATGGGACCCTGCCTATCAAAAGTACTCAATATAAATGCAAGCTGATGTTTTACTCAAGAGGGCAGTTAGAATGACTTAGGGCTGACATCTTAAAAAAGCAAGGACTATATGTTTAAAAAGTATTACATTCATATATTATTGAAGGGGGCGAGATACCACATGTTATAGTGGATGAGTGGAGGTCAGAGGACACATTACAGGGAGGCAGATCTTCCCTTCTACCAAATGGCTCCTGGGGGCCATCTCAACAGTCCACAACTCTGCACACTTTGAGGGGTCAGAGTATTGTTTAGGCAGAATTAATTGGTGCTTAAAAAGACTTTTCTGGGGTTCCCTCTTATCTCATTTTTTTAACAGGACATAGCAAGGACTAAAAATGTATTTTAATGATTTAAAAATGTATTGATTAAACATCCATGGTCCCTGTGCTTGTGTACAATTTCATTGCTATCTTCTGCACATAGTGAGCAGTAATCAGAAATTATAGCTTCCCTATGGCAGTACTCATTTACATTTTGTGGGCAGTTTTGTTAAATGATGTATACATACAAGCAATATTACTGTTTATTTATTTGAAACTTGAGATAAATATTTTTCTTCCTGCATCCCTGGTATAAACTCTAGTCCTCTATAAATCCTTCCACCAGTCCAATGGAGTGGATTAATTGAATAAAGTCTATTCTATTATATAAACATTTACACAGGGTTTGTATTTTTCTGGTAGAATATTTATTTTGTAACCTCACAGTCCATATCTGAAACTATGGATGATGTGTTCTCCATCCTCTTGGGTAATGGATACAGCAAACCTAATGAATTTTTAGGATAATGAGTGCTGATCAGGATGCAGGTATGTTTTTGCAGTGACTTTTTTTTTTACTATTAGCATAGTATCTCTCAACATGGACATGCCTACATATGGAAAGAAGACAAATTGCCATACACACACACATAATCATAAAAAGTGAGTGTATTTCTGTCTTATAAGGAAGTTGAGGATGATCTGTCTCATCCAGTTGTAGTTTGCAAGTGATTTATTTAATGCCACATGATGACCTAATGGCAAACCTGAGACTGCTTTGATTTTTAGTGTTTGTTTCATAATTTTATATGTTGATGTGGACTATGGCTGTTCTGCTATCTGTGAAGGCAGGGGTCAATACTGTGCATCTTCCTCAATATCTCTCTAGCTTACTTTTTGAAGTAGGTTTTCTCATGGAACCTGGAGTCAGCAAGCTGGGAAGGACCCTCCTGCCTTTGTCACTCCAGTGCCCAGATTTGAAGTAGTCCTTATGCTTATGTGGCTTTGTCAATTGAGCAATCTCTGAAGCCTCGGTCTGGTAGACTTTGACCACAGTCCCATGCCCTCTCCCCATCGTGTCCCCTGCTGTATTGGTGCTCTAGCTATGTGCATTGTGTATTTTGATTTGTTCGGGTTGTCTCTGTTGACTGGGTCATTGCACACCAGATGAGCTATTGGTGATTGTTGTGTCTTTGTGAAATGGGAAAGCCCATCCTGAGACATGGATTTGATCAATGGGAAAATGTGTTAGGATTGCCTACTCTGCATCAGTGAGTCTGAATAAATCGTTAGACTCAGAAAGCCCATAATCTTAAGTGTTCACTTCAAGCCCCTCTCTCCCAGTCTTCACAGCTAAGCCTACACCAGTACATCTCTCTTGTCCTTTCCCAGTTTGTTCTGCTCTGCAACTAATCTTGAACAAAAATTCTTAGCTGGGCTGGGGATCAACAGTCAGGGCTCAGGCTCCCTCACTGAGACCCGCTGACATTGTCTCACCCCTTTATTTCACAGATATAGGTGTTTAGAACTTGTATAAAGCCTCAGTCACCTACAGTAGATGACTGGCCAGACCTCTGATCCTGGATGGGATTAAATGCTCCTGATTTCCCTAAGGCGTTGTTCATGCCTGGTTAGCATCGTGGATGCCATCGAGCTGAGCAGAGCTAGCCCAAAAGGGTTCCCTGGAAGAGTGTCTACAGATGAATATAGCTATGGTATTACAGACAGCCTGCTGAAAAATGGTTCTCTTTAGAAGGAAGAACTGACCCACCTGTATCTTAACAGATTTGGGAGAAAGACTGTGTTGTTGGTCTTAACGAAAGCAAACAGAAAAACTTAGTTTCTTCAGAAAACTAGTTATAGCACTGACTCTGGTTTTCACTAATAGCTCTTTCCTTATGCACCTCCCCAAACCCCTGCTATTTGTATTTCTAGTTATCATATAATCGGAAACACTTTCATCTTCTACACATTAGTGGTTGGTTCATATGTTCAGTGTACAAAGATAGGTCAGACTGTGGAATTATGGGATTTCCATGCAACCAATCCTGTACATTTAATTATTTTATATTTTTAGATTTACTCATTTTATTTCATATGAGCAGGTATTTTGCTTATGTATACATATGTGTGACATGTATATGCCTAGTACCTGCAGAGGGCAGGAGAGGGTATCAGATTCTCTAGACTGGAGTTGTGGAAACTGTGAGTCACCAGATAGGTGCTAGTACTGAATGCAGGTCCTCTGCAAGAGCAACAAGTGCTCTTAACTGCCATTTATCCATCTTCTAACCCTGTGTGCATTAAAGCAACAGCAGATGACTAAACAGCATAATTGTGTTGCACAAGACATCTCCATTGATCAAAGTGAGCTACTGCAATGAAGAAAGTAAGTAGCACACTTCAGTGCAAGGATTATGAAGAAGGTATTTTTTCAATGTGTATCTGTGTGTTCTGGACTGGGGACACAGAGTTCACTCCCCCCTTTTCTTTTCATTTCACAGAATGACAAAAGGGTAACCTCTGGGGTGGGGTTTGGCTTTGGAAATCAGTTATGCCCTAAACACATTATTTACAGACAAATTATTCAATGTGGAAGGAATGCAGTTAAGAATATGGTAGCATGCTTCTTGTGGCGCTTAGTTTCCCAGCGTGCTTTCTTTGCTGAAACATACTTTTGACAAAGATGATAATTTTAGAAGCTGGACACACAGTACTGATCCTGTTCCCAGCTCTGGCTCTCAGCACCAATGGTCAGAGAACTGTACTGACTCATATTTTAAAAGCTGTTACTCAGGGTTCAAAGTATATGCTTTGACCTACATGTGTACAATGGAAAGTTCAGTGGGATGCTCAGGAGGGCTATTGGTGTGTGTTTTTTTTTCTGCTATATTGACCATGTTTAGGGGAAGGGGCCTTAAATTCCTTCATCCTTGTACCAATCAGTGGGTCTGACACATGGTTTAGATGAACAGGAAATGTGAATATTTAATTTGAGGAAAGTGAGGAAGCCTTATAGCACCAAGTATCTCCATTCTTGGTCAAGCTGTGCTTTTGCTCGTTGGAAGCAAGTAGTAGGATGAACATTGTCTTGGCAATGCTGTATTGACTAGCCTGGCTCTGGGTTATCAAGGTACCATTGTTCTCAATGTATTCAGTATTAGAGTTCTTAGGTAGTCTTCTGGTAATGGGACTAAAAAGCTGACTTATTTGTGGAGATGTGCTAAAGAATGGGTGCCAAATTCTATTCCTTTGGTTGAGATGGCAGATACTCTGATCTGTAGAATCCCAGATGGAAACTTCTAAAATTCCCATGTGCAGTTTTTCTGTGATTTTTCCCAGTCCCTATCAGGTACACTGTCTCTTCTACCTTCTACTTATCATCACTTAAACCACTGAGGCCACATCAGTAATTCTTGCTCTCTGTGCTAAATTGTCAAAAACACAGTGGGCTACAGTTAATGAGGAAGGGAATCTGAACCCAGACAAAAATATTCAGACTCAGTGGTATCTCCTTGCCACTTTCAGAATGGCACAGCAAGGCTCTACATCTGTATTTCTCAGTTAACTAGATTCTACTTTTAGCATTCACATTCTGTCTTATTCTTTGATAGGAAGACTTATCCAGAGATTTGTTTTTTGTCATTGAGATTTTCATTTATTTATTTATTTATTTATTTTTATTTGGTGGTATGGACAAGATATCATGCATCACAGGCATTACTATGCAGACATAGCTGGCCTTGAACTCCTGATTCTCCTGCCTCTATGTTAAGTGCTATGTCATTGCTATTTCTTGTGAAGAAAGATCAGGTAGACCCAAGGAAGACTGTGCTCTACGGGCCTCCGTGACAGTCTTTGGATGTCACTGTTCTTGTGCAGCTACTAGCCATGGGCCCTATCTCTGTTACTAAAGACCCATATAAGAAACTAGTGTTTTGATTCTTTTCTTATTCCTGGAATAAAATAACTTTACAAAAGCAATTTAAGGGAGAAGGGGTTTATTTTGGTTTATAGTTCTGAGGCATATAGTCCATCATGGTAGAGTTGTCATGGCAACAGGCAGGGGAGACCTGGTGACAGGAGCTAGTGGCTGGCTGGTCACATTTCATTCACACTAAAAAAGCAGAGAGAGCAGGAAATGGGGCTGGGCCATAAAACCTCAAGTCCCACACATAGTGATACATTTCCTCCAGTGAGGCCCTTCTTCCTAAAAACCTTCTGAAATAGAGGTGATAGCTGGGACCAACTATTTAGACATGTCAGCCAATGGGGGGCATTTCATGTTTGAAGCACAGTCAGGGCCTTCATGGATAGTATCAGGTATAGCAAAGAGGGAGGCTTGTTTTTCTCTTCAATGTTTGGGCTTTGAAATTTAAAAAGAATGGCTTTACTATATATTAACCATGCAGATGTCTCAAGTTCCTTCCACCGCCACTCTGTAGAAATGGTAGATGCTAATATATGTGTCCTTAGTGTTGTTGTGGCTATTGAATGGCTCTCATCCCTTCTCTTTAGCATACCTATTGCTTCTGAAAACTTTCACTATGCTGTTTTGTTTCTGTCCAGGTCACACTCTTGGTTTTGTTGGTGATTCTACATATTTGTTTTGCACTTTCCCTTTCCCAGCTTGAGAGGCTTCCTTTTTGGAGGAACAAGAGGCTTAGAATTACTAAGGAGACTGTGCACTTCCCAGAGCAGAGCAGCAGAGTTTTAATGAGTTCTTTTACTAGAAATGAGGAAGGAGCTGAGCTGTCCTCCAACTCCGACCTGCCTAGTACTGGGGTCTCTGAGCTGGCTGAATGTGGATAACTGTGTGCATATGAAATGACTGAAGGGTTCTGTCCCAGCCGCTGGCATGAGAGAAGAATGATTGAGTTTATTAATGATCTTGCAGAGCTATGAGCTGACAGTCTATTTGTTTTCATTATGTAAACCAGAGTGGTTTGGGATTATGCAGATTTCCACCTTTTTACTTAGAAGGCAAAGAATATTCATTAAGGATATCAATAAAGACCAAGCCAGTGATTGAGTCTCCAAAGTTGTCCCCTGCATGCTGAAAGACAGAAAACTTACAGGGTTGAGAGAATGAGAGATTGATTGGAAGGCAAATTATAAACCCATTTCGGCTCTTGGCCTGCAGGCTGGGAAGTAACATTATTTGTTGTAAGGGATGGAAAACAACTCAGATTCGGGTCCAAGCGATTACTCCACATTGACACTGCTGCGTCTCTGCCAACTGCAGCTCCATTTAGACAGAGATTAATTAGACTGGCAGAGGGGAGAGGTGTGCTGTGAGAGCTGTGTAGAAGGGGGGCTGCTTGCCATAGTCTCCACTTTGGAGGTCTGGAGATTTGCCCCCCCCCCCCCCCGCAGGAAGATGACAACTCACTTTCATTGCTAAACCCCAGCAAACCTGGGTGAGAAAGTGTGGATAGAAAACACTCAACTTCTGTAGTAATACACGGTACATGGGTACATGTCTACTGACTTTCTTAATGCCAGGAAACAAACAAACAAACAAACACCTTCAAACTTAGTTGCTGGCAGGCTGTCCCCATGGAGACAGGGGGACCAGCTAGCAATCTGTAGACTTGAGTGGCTTATCAATCTTTCCTCTGGCCTTGTATAAACCATGTTGGACTTTTTATTATTCCTGCATGTGAATTGGAAATGGTAGTATATACACACACATGGATATATTATGCCCATTACTTGAATTATGGGATGGATGGGATAAAAACAAGGAAAGCTCTTGGGGAAGTGAGCCCTGAGTTAGTCTGTTGAATCAAAACAGTATGTTACAGGCTGGGCAAGAGGGCTTTAATTTCTTACCAGAGTCTTTCTCACTGGCTTACTCACAAGGAGCCTTTGACCTGTACATCTTTCACATTCTGTTTGCATCTCAGCTCACAACATCTGTTTCCTCAGGGGCTGGGACAGTGTGGAGTCCATCCCTAACTCACCCCACTACCACCTTAGCGACGGCAAGTTGGGGAGTGGAGAGCAGGGGTGCTGGGTAGGGGTTCCTGCCCTCCGGTGGTGGAGGCGGGGAGCCTGGAGATTATCAACAGCACCCAGCCCATTCTCTGCAGCATTCTGGGATCCTCAGCAGGCGCCCATCCAGCCTGCATATCATCACCCAGTGGGCTGGCTCTCTGCAGCAGGCTGGGTTGGTGCTGTTCTGGGCTATAGTGGGCAGTGCCAGAGGGAGCCCGTGCAGCGTGTGGATTCTCTCCTCTCCACGAAAACTCAGATGAGGATTTTTTTTTTTATTTTATTTTTCTTTTACTGTTAACACTTCATTGCAAGAAATTTTCCCCCAGTGGTGGCGCTGAGCTAAACACAGTGCTAGCAGAAGGGGGCGGTACTTTCTGTCTGGACCCTGACTTGGAAGCCAAGTACGACTCCAGGGCAGTCACCACCAGAAGCAGATGTGAGAGCCTGAGCAGCTGTGTGCCTTTATTTTTGCCGAGGTTACCTTGTTTGGGGATGTTCTTTTCCACGTGGAAGTACGGTATTTGGCCTTCTTACTTCCTCAGCGGGGCTTTTTGCGCGTTTTAATGTTGATGGTTTCGTTTTTTAAAAAAAGTATTTTGCATTTACTTATTAAAAGAGGAAGGGGGGATACTCTGCTGCTTTGAGGTGGGGTAATACGTTCAGATGAATTGTGAACTATATACTAAATCACATGTATTTTACCGTCCTCAAATCTCATCTATATTTAAAGCATGGGAATTTACAGGGGTTACCTTCTATTTCTTTTCTTCTTATCATTTTAGACTCTTTTCCACTACAAGGAGAGAAGCTGAGATCATTTTTTTTTAGCCACTGAAGGACTTATGTAGCACTTATTCTTGCAGGTAAGTGGTCTGTTTACCACAGATGACTTAGAAAACATAACTTACATGGTCTGCACCATTGGGACCTCCCAGCTATGTACAGCAGGTATTCAATTCATTTTGCTTTTAATAGTTATATTAATGTAAAGTTACTTCAAGGTATCAATATTTTTTAAGTAGCTCACTTTCTTAGCTTTAAACCTTCTCATCCACTGACTGTAATATCTATTTCAATTTCAAAACTCTTTTAGTATTTCTGCTTTCTTAGAGTGACAATCGACAGCATAGCTAGAGGGGCTTTGTGATTTTATATGTACATATATATACATGCATACATACATACATACACATATATATGCATGTAATGTAACCTGTCCATTTAATCTGGAACACAGTTGAGACAGAATGGGTACAGTGATTTTGTTAAAATAAAATGGTTTGGGAAGATGAATGCACACTTGTAACACCCTAAGGGTATTCACTGGAACTATTTGAGAATAGCTTCCTTATGAATATGTACTATTTGTTTAAGCCTTGGAATAAATGTAAAATCTCTGATAGCCTGTTCTGCTCTTATAAAAAATTTGGGTTTCTTTGCTATAAGATGTTTAATTGCAACTGGCAAGGTCAATGTTTAAAAAAATGTGAATCTAGAACTTCAGAAACGAAGGCAGGAGAATGAGGAGTTCAGGGTCATCCTGGCCAGCCTGGGCTGAAAGTGATCCTGCCTCAATACAAACAAGAACCTCTGTGACATCATTAACATTGGAGCATGATTGGGAAGTTGTGCACATCCTTCCTGCTTTCAGCTATGAAACCTTTTCTCAGTTTTCTCTAGAAATACAAATGAAAAGTAGACAGAATGAAGACAAATGGGCTGTGCCCAGCAGGCACCTTTGTGTTTGAAAAGTGCCATTTCCTCTTAACACATTTTCATAGAGGTTTTGTTCATGACTTTGTATTATTGAGAATTGGGGAGGGGGTGGGATTCTAGCATTGTTATTCTGATTAAGGTTTTTAAAAAAGTAGAACTTAGGTTACATTTCTTGATTTAACATTAACAAACTGCCTTGTATGAAGATGATAGGAAGTATGGAGTTTTAAAAGGGATCACATCTGAGTTGTTTATAGAAAACATGTAAACAACCTCAGCCAAAAATGTGTAACATGAACACTATCGATGGATATTCCATCTTCACAGTAGGAAGTCAAGGGCTATAAAGACTGATTGAGGACAACTTTAGGGCACAGAGAATGGTTCTCATCTTGAGTCTTAAGATGCATTAATGCTTTCAAAAATGACTTGGATGGTGCAAAAGAGAATGCTGTCATTTAAAAATCACATGTGTTGTGACTGTTAATGCCTTGAGATAGTAGAAAGTAGCCAGGGTGAAAATTAGCTGGAGAAGCAATCAAAAGTTGGTCAAAGTCTATGTGGGAAAATGCAGAGCTAGGGGAATGTTTGTGTTCTAAAGCTGTCGGGAGGTAAGACCTGGCAGTGCCTGGGTAGTGCCTGGCAGGCTGTAGGGCATACACAGGATATGAATAAAAGCTATAATTCTGTTGAAACCTAGTACAGCACCAGGAGATACTGGTACCAACCAGGAGGCCTATTATGTGAGTGCTAGCTTGGGAGAGTTGCTAGCTACTCTGTACTTCACTGTGCAGACTCAGGCTTGAACATCTGGCAGCAGCAGTGATGGACAGGTGCTCCACATAGCACAGGGCTGCTCAACATAGAATCTTACGGGAAGGTGTTAATCCTTGTTTCTGACATTTAATAGTGGTAGTGAGTAGGGCAGGGATGGACAAGAACAGGTATCAGAACATGTAATCTTACTAGAAGAAGGACCAGACTAGTTGGAGACCAAGTATTCAAACACAAGAGCTGATAGGGGACACTGTACAGTCAAATCATAATTAAGTCCTACATGTCTTCATCCTGGAGCCTGCCCCAATGTGGTCCCTTCTCAGTGAATTAACTCTTGCCACAGTTTTATCCTCTTTTGGTGCTTGCCGCAGGTCCCTGATATATTTCCTGCATCTGCATTTCCATACCCATAATTCTCTTTTTTCTTGTTAAGGAAGGATTTTGCTCTTATCCCTGAATGTAACCTCTCCCCCTATTTACACCTTCCATGCCCTTGGTCACACTGGCCTTGTCCTCCCACCTTCTGACCCCTTCTCTTTTCCATCCCTTCCCTACTCACTATGACTGAAGCAGTTGACCTCCACACTATCCTTCCTGCTGTCATCTTGTTACTCCCTCAGGGAACTCTTCCTTGACCTTTATAGCTCACTTCCACAGTAGTCCACAGAGCACAGCATCCTGCATGGACATTGCTTAGCTCTGACAACCAGGCTACACCTCCTGTGTGGTACCCAGTGAAGGGGTGAATGAGTGAATGGAAAACAAAGAGCTATCTCATACCTGAACATGTCTCCTCTCATTGCATTCCCTAGATACCTTTGTTGTGTCTTTTCCTGGGGAGACATTAATAAACATCTATTCACCCCAAGTAAAGCACCAATGATAATACATGACTGATTCCACCTACGTCTTGCTTGGTGAACCAATGAGTTTATTGGTCACTTACAGGAATAAGGATGAGAGGTCACATACAGGACCATTGGTGACTCATATGGCACTTTGTCACCAAGAGGACTATCCCAATAGGAGTGATGACTCACCTCACAGACACTACATTACAACCTGGGGTTTTCCTGCACAAGTAGCAGTCATCTCCACGGAAGAGTCTTCCTCCTCAGCAATCGCTTGCTGTTTCCATAGCTGTCTGGAGGGGGACTTGTGCATTTTACACATTTCTGAGTTTCCCAAGGTTGGTAAGTTTCCTTAGTTTTCTGAGCCTAAAGAGGCCCTCTTATTCCTCCAGGAGAGTGTTTCAGTTCATAGGAGATATGGATGTAACATCCTTTTACATTCTGTTTTTGGGCATGCCATCTTGAAGAAAAAGTCCTTTTTAGGAGCCTAGGTATTTGAACCAGGCAACCTAACCCCAGTTCCAGAGCTTCTGAGTTAAACATATTTAAAGGGAAATTAAAGAAAGTGGAGGCAACCCCAGATCTGTATTCAGATGGATAAAAATGTGGTCTCCCTCACATTGGGGAATTATTTAGCTTTAAAATCAATAGACACGTGTTAAACTATGGATGAGCCTTGTAGACATTATGTTAAGTGAAATAAACCAGTAAAAAAGGCAACAGCTTCTATGTGATGTCATACAACTATGAGTTAATCAGAATAGCCATACTGACAGAAAACAGGGTGCAATTAGCAGAGACAGGGGCGAATGAGGAGTTGCTTAGCTGAATGTTCAGGAGATTGGTTACAGTGAACACACTTGGTACTTTAAACTATAGATGTGGTTTATACTCTTCAACTTATAGATGGCTAAAATGGTCAATTTTATGTTGTATGCAGTTTGTCACAATTAAAAGTTCAAAGAACTTGCTTCCACATTGATGCCCTTTAAAAAGCAAAAGCAAAATGCAAGGGGTTTCTTTGATGTGGCTGTTTTTTTTTTTCCTATTAGCTTTATTTATTTATATTTAAGCAAATAAATCTATCATTGAATTTAAATATATTACATAGTTTTCAAACCCATAGTTTCATTGGTAAGATCTTTTAATTTTATTTTAGACCCTGTGATGGGAGATGTCATTCTGTAAATATGTTTCTCTTATTGGTTAATGAATAAAGCACTGTTGGCAAGTAGGAAGGCAGGATAGATGGGACTAGGAGACAAGGAGGATTCTGGGAGATGTAGTACAGAGGAGTCAAGATATAAGATGTGAGAGAAGAGGTCCAGACCCTCTCTCTGGTAAGAGAAGGCACATGGAAACACTTAGATCGATAGAAACAGGTTAATATTTAAGACAGAGCTAGCCAATGAGAAGCTCTAGACATTGGCCAATAGCTTTATAACTAATAGAGTCTCTGTGTCTTTTGGGACTGATGCTGCTCTGGGACCAGTCTGGCAGGAAAAGTGCTGGTAACAACCTTGTTCCCCTTTTCTTGTTTTATTACTGAATTTTCTTTTCTTTTGTTTCTTTCTTTCTTTCTTTCTTTTTTTTTTTTTTAACAGATACGGTGTTCTTGTGCTTCTCTTACGTCTTTTTCTTCATCAAAGATGATAGAGTCTTAGTGCTCACCTAGACACACTTGTATGACACATTAAAAATTACTTTCCAGAGAGAAAAAGCTGTGTGGTAGTGGTGCACACCTTTAATACCAGCTCTTGGGAGGCAGAGGCAGGTGGATCTCTGTGAGTTTGACATCAGTCTGGTTTACAGAGTGAGTTCTGGGGCAGCCAAGGCTACACAGAGAAACCCTGTCACACACACACACACACACACACACACAGAGAGAGAGAGAGAGAGAGAGAGAGAGAGAGAGAGAGAGAGAGAGAGAGAGAGCAGGCTTAGAAAGATAAATACCCTACTTCCTCTCATCTACAGACTCTAGTTTTAAACTTACTCACATATATACATGTATATATGGCAGAAAAATAGAATGAAGACCATAAAAAGGCAAGGAAGAGATCTTCAGCATGTGTGTGGGGAGTGATGGAAGCATGTAACATGAAAGCAGAAGAGGGATCCATTTGAAAGGAAGAAGGGGATTGGAAAGAGTGGGGCGGAAGGATGAGAGCTGCATAAGAACAAGTCTATAATTTTATGGATGTTTGTATTAAAATATCATTATGAAACCATCACTTTTATGCTAACTAATGTAGGGGACATGGCAAATAAATTTCAGGATGTGATTTAATATCTCACAATAAGCCAGCTATTTCAGTCCTTTTTTTTTTTTTTTCCTGTTTTCCCCTCTAATCGCATTAGAATCTCATTCATGAGAAAAACCATGCCTTGAAAGTGTAACTCTCACTCAGAATGCCCTTTAGGCAGTTCTGATCTCCTATCTTTCCTGCAGAATTATGACAAAACCAGAATCCTGTCAGCCAAGGACAAGTTAGCTGAGAAGGGAAGGTGGGCCAAAGTGTGATGGAGGAGTATAGATAGGGCAGTGGTGCGGGTGAAATCTCAGAGTGTGGGGTGGGTGAGGAAGATTATATATTTGTGAATGTTTAGGCTTTTTCATATTACACGTGTGATTGTGAAGTCAAGTTCTCCTTCCCAGAAATATGAATAATAAATAAATCCATCTCTCCCAGTTTGCAAAGCATCTACTCCAAGATAGGATTTAAACTGTTTTCTAAAGTTCCTTAAAAATATACTGCAAACAGAACTATGTCATACTGTTTCTATTTAAGTGCTTCATAAAGAACTATACACGATCCACTCAGCCAGTACAGAGACAGACCTACCCTGTATTCAGCTTTCAGAGCATATTGTGGTGACCCAGTGCTAGTTCCTGGGCTAGAAGCTGGTCTCAGCCATAGCAGTGAATGAAAAAACTGTGTGCTGTTTGCAAGGAGCTGGTGTTGCTTCCATGGAATGCCCTTTACCTGAAGGTCCTGCCCTTTCCGGTCTATTAATCAGAATTTGAAATTTCTTTTAGGGTCATTTATTAATTGCATCATGATGGTCAGTGTTCACTTTTTATACTTTAGCAATATAAAATATCAACTATCATTTAACAATTTTGGTTGCAAGAGGCAGAAAGTGAATTTACATTTTTATTTCTTTTTTCAATTTTTATTACATTTATTTATTGTATGTATGTGTACATGTGTGTGTCACACATATGTAGAGTTGAGAGGACAACTTGTCAGAGTTTGTTGTAATCCTCCATGTGAGGTCTAGGTATCAAAGTCAGGTTGTTAGGGTTGTTAGGTAGTGCCTATGCCATCTCAGGAGGAAAAGAATTTATTAGGGAAATATCCCACAAAAGTGGTGGAGAATTTAAGAAGTCACAGTCTCATGCATAATCAAAACTTACAGCAGGAGTGATTTGTCCCATCAAATGTGTTTCTAACTTTGGAAAGCATGTGACCAGCCAAACTTATCCCAAGTTTATAAGACAGACAATCTCCTCACGACTTAAAACCCATTACTTGTGTTATAATATTTAACTTTTATGATAATTTCCTTCCATTGAGATTAATAAAACCCTTCCGTATAGCTTTGGAAAATTTATTTCTGTCCTAATTTGAGTCATGACCTGATGCTGGATTAAGGGTTTTACCTGGGTGTATATTAGCTGGTTACATATGTTCCGTCTTCCTAGGGAGACAAGACTGCTTAAGTTTAATCTTTGAGAATAAGTAAGAAATTGTCAAGTCTGTAACTTGAAAGAAATTTCCATGCAAAAGAAGGAACAAAGGCATTGACTGGGGATGGAGTATTAGGGGTCTGTGTGAGATCTGATGTGATGGGCACACAGGAGCACATGGATTGTGTGGGAAAAGGCCTCAGAGATAAACCCCGGGGTGAGAGTACCACTAGTTATCTGACCAAGAGCTGTATGAATCAAGGTCACTATGACAGCAGGGCAGAGGAGGGAGACAAGAGAGTAGAGAGGCATGGCTACAGGAAAGAGGAGTTGAAGAGGGCCTCCCTGCATGCAGCCCTGAGCCATGAGCAATCCAGAAAGGAAGGAGAAGACAGGAAGCATGTGGCAACAGAATTCTAGGCTAACTTGCTCTGTTAAGTCAATTGCAAAGTGGTGTTGTTAACACCATTTGGTTTTGTTGTTTTATTTTTTCTTTTTTATTAGTTGTGAGGTCTTAAGCGTGATGAACCCTTTGGTTCAATGCTATATCATTAGAGCCTAGCATGATTCCTTGAATCGTGTGTTTGCCAAATACTTAGTATATAATGTTAACTAGTGATGAGTAATGCATAGGACCTTCTGCTCTTCTAATTGGGACTGCGGTAAAATGCACAGCAAAGAATTGGAACCTTTGGTCAGTTTCAAGCAGTGTCTATTTTCTCATGCTTTTTTTGATAATCTCTGTCTTCATTCCTCTTCCCCTGCCCCCCTTGGATAAGACCATGGGAAAAACTGGAGATAAAAGAAAGTTACATGAATGAAAGAAAATACTTCATGTTGACAAAATAAAAATTGCATCAAGGAAGTAATTTGTGGTTCTTCTGTGTACTGTATTTCAAATCCCATTTTCTAATTGTTTCATGTTGAGTAACAAATCCAGAAATAATGACCACTAATGTTGTATATATACTGGTTAGTGTTCTTGTAAGATGCATTTGAGAACTTTTTGCTCTTTAGGGCCCCCCAAAGGTATTATCCCATTAAATTTTTGCTTCTTTAAGTAGGAGTCTGTTGCTGGCTCTTTTGCACCCAAGCACTATGGTATTTTGGTGCTGTGACCATTGTTGGATTGTTCTAAGGGAGAGAAAATTGGGCTCCACCAGAGTTCTAGAAACCTCCCTGCTAGCCCTTCTTAGCCATGTAAGCCAGTATCTGTTGTTTAAATTCTGCACACTACAGCGTCTATATCTGTAAACAGCACCTTTGTGGTTGTACAACTGAGATTCCCAATTGGGAAGTATCTGGCACACAGTGGCCATGCAGGAGATTGTCATCAGTATCAATTCACTTGATGTGAATTTTTCTCATTCTTTAAAGATGAAAAGATGCCTGACTTCTTCCTTATACTTCCCAAGCTAACATACATGAAATAGTATGTTCATTTGTAACTTTAAGCAAAAAGAACCTGAATGTCAACTGTGGGTAGACACTGTCTGAGATGCTGGAGATTCAGGAGGAATATGACATACTTGTCTTCAAGGAGCATCCTAGAGGGAGAGACAGGGGAGGAACTTAGTTTCAAGGACAGATAGGGGGAGGAGCTTAGCTTCAAGGAGAGACAGGGGAGGAGCTTAGTTTCAGCACAATGTTGACAGGCCTGGCAGGAAGTAATGTGCTCTGTTCCCTTAGGATACTTAAGCAAAATTCCTAGGAGGTCTGTAGTAATGAGCTAAGTAGCCTAGAGGGGCTGCAGGTAGCTTTGAACTCCAGGTGTCTTCTTTGTGTTGAGGTCTTAACTCTCCTGTCCACAAGCCATAAACAGATGTAGAACACTTTACACAACAAACCACTACCCTTTAAGTACAACTTTGAGGCTGCCCTTTTCCAGAGAGGAAAGGACCAGTTGGAAGCAGAATGCCATAGGATGGCCTTGTGGCCAACCTGCAGCTGTCTTTCTTCAAAGGTGTCAGAGAACATTGGGAGCTCTTAGTTGCACTCACTGTCATGGTACAGAACACTGGGAGGTCATGTGGTCCAGCCCACAAGGATATCAGGGTGATTCTAACATCACTTCCATGTGACAAGCCACATCCACCATGGCCCCTGTTGGCTGGATGGCTCTTTTCCAGTTTGACACCATTAGTCTGTTTCACTAGTTCTGTGAGCTCAGCATCACAGTCTGTGCACAAGGCTGAGGACTGACAGTCCACTCTGTATGATTTGGTACTACCACAGAGGACTTCCTGTCATGGGATGTGTAGTTCTGATCTTGTTTAGTTGAGCTGTTGGCTTGTTGTGCTCAAAAAAAAGCATGCAAAGCACTTTGATTTTGAACATATTTTCATTGGGTATAGTTTCAAATTATAGGAAAGTTGCAAATTAAGAATAATGAAAAGAATTTTCACATATTATTTACACAGATTAACCCCTTGTTAGCATTTTGTGTCATTTGATCCTTCATTGTGTTCTTCCTCTGTTCCCTGTGTATATAACACATACATAAAAATACAGATACTATTTTAAACCACATGAGAATAAGTGCATGCATCATAGACCTTTACCACAAATATCCACTGTGTACTTCCTAATTGTAAGGCAAGTCTCTCATATAACAACAGTGCAGTTCTAATATCAACAAAGCTAACATTTATTTAAACCTGCTTGATTTACTGTCTGTGTTCTAGTTGTAAATTGGTGCAATAATGACCATTTTTTAAAGCATGTTTCTCTTCAAGTACCAGGATCAGATACTGACTTTTATCATCATGTCTCTGTGCTCATTTACTCTAAAACATTTTCAGAGCCTTTCTTCATCTTTGTAAAGATTGTTTTGAAGAACATAAACTTTTGTTATTTTTATATCATAGGGGTACCTGCACAAGAACTACAAAACCCAAAACAAATATGAACATCAGAGGGAGACGAGCTGGGAGGAGGAAGGGGGCCAAAGAGAGAAAGAAAGGAATAAGAGAGGATAATTTGGGGGAAATGAATATTATCAAAAAGTATTGCATACATACAGGTCAAAATTTCAAAGGAGAACACAAAGTTAAAGAAAGAACATTCCTTACTTTTGATTAGATGTGCAAGACACATCTAATCCAAAGTCCAACTTGGCCAACCAGTAAATTTTATTGCGGCTACTTACAGGAATATGGGTAAGGGTTACTTACAGGAGCAGAAATGGTTTAAAGACAGCTATATCTCCAAGGCCTACCTGTCTCAAAGGCCTACCCCAACATGGTGACAGCTCCCCAAAGCTGAGAAATATGGAGCACACTGCACAGCATGCAGGCAGCTCAACAGGTTGGAGAGTGTCCTTTCCAAGTGCTTGGTTTCTGGAAAGCTCCTCTAGACAGCTCAGCTGGCTTTCCGTTTTGCCATGTAGCTGTTATGGTTATTCCATTTAGGTTCTGCATTCTGGCTGGAAATCTGGTGTAATAGCTGTTAAACAAGTTTCACACCTGAAGTCACATGATGTCTATCTGTCTTTTATTGTGATATTAATTTTCTTAATTCATGACTGATTCCTTCCCTATGTAGTCCCCATATCCCCCCTTAAGCTACTGAGAAACAGAATGTTTCTATTCCCCATCTGTTTTGATACCCATCAGTCAGTTATTGCCCCACAGTGAGATCAGCATTATTAAAGCCTCCTCTTTACAATTATGATATCTAGCTCAGAGTGAAGCTCCACCTAATCTGATTATATGGTGAGAGCTCAGGTGGGGAAACTGATGATGAATGGATAGAAAGGGCTGAAAGGGAGCTAATGTAACTATCACCGAGCTGCCCTGAATGCAGCAGGTGATTTATTCTGAATAGCCGTACTTGGGAGTTCGTAATGCAAATTTGCAGGTTCACAACTATGAAAACACCCTTTAGTTTGGAGGTTGTAGTGAGTAGATATTTCAGTTTCTCCCCCTGCAGTCCTTGGCTCCCCCAGCAGCAAAAGTGGCTGTAGCCACACATGAGACACAGTGTAGACTTGCAGTTACAGGGGCTGCTGTGACCTCATGAGGAGCAGCCTAGGAGCAGATGTCTTTGGCAAATATCTGCTGTTTGAAAAACAAGCCCTCTTGTTCTTTGCCCTATTTTGAGGATGAATCAAGAGATTTCATAGGTTGAAAGTTCTTAAATTTCTTGGTTCATGCTGCCACTAGCATCTCACTGAATTTAATAATATCTCTCAACTAAAGGAATGATCTATTTTTAAAATTGATTAATCAAGTCTGTCAGGCATAAGATTTTATGTCCTAACAACTTAGTGGCTGTTTGAAAAAACAAACAAAGGAAAATTATCAGTATGAGCTCATACTTCTGTAACAATTCCTTAATAATGGGTGGTGCCAGCCCTTAGGGATGGCTCATCCATGGAATGGAATTAGCCCCAACCACCTCATTGTGTGTGGTGGTTTCTTTTTTTATTACAGAAACTTCCCAGCATTGTGTGACAAAACTTTTCCTGCCTACTCATCCCAGATTGTGATCCCATGATCGACCAAAGTACAGTCAGATACCACCAAAGTCCAACTTGGCCAACCAGTAAATTTTATTGGGGCTACTTACAGGAATATGGGTAAGGGTTACTTACAGGAGCAGAAATGGTTTAAAGACAGCTATATCTCCAAGGCCTACCTGTCTCAAAGGCCTACCCCAACATGGTGACAGCTCCCTAAAGCTGAGAAATATGGAGCACACTGCACAGCCTGCAGGCAGCTCAACAGGTTGGAGAGTGTCCTTTCCAGGTGCCTGGTTTCTGGAAAGCTCCTCTAGACAGCTCAGCTGGCTTTCCGTTTTGCCATGTAGCTGTTATGGTCTGAGTCCTCTTTGTGTAGTTTCTCCTTGAGAGTCTTCTTTGCAGCTTGGCTTCACTGTCTCCCGGTTTTGTTACTTAGTCCAGCAGGGAAGGACCTAATGAATCTGATCAGTTTCAGGGACTTCCTGAAGCTACTTTGAGTTGTTTACCTTCCTGTTTAAGAAGCTTTCTGTAGGACAGAATGTTTTAATCCCTAAAGAATCTGTTATACTACAAACAGGAAGCAGTTTTTCAAGGCTTTGATGCCATCAAAAGGAGCATAGTTTGCTGTACTTTAACAGGTATGAAATGCCCTACCCAGTAGTTGTCAGGGTATCCAACAGAAGGCCAACATCACTATATTTTGCTAAAAATTTAAAATATCCTGAAGTATCATGTAGCACTCTGTTGATGTCTCAGGTTACTTAGTACACGGTTTGGGAAGTACTGTTTGGGTCAAAGAGCTTTTCAGGGCATATTCTATCATCATTCTGTAGCTTTCAACCAGCCAAAAATGTGTGGTATAGGTTAGGAGCAAGATAACTATCAGAAGAGGGAAGGGCTCCATGCATGGGTAGGTGGCAGAGATAATGGGATAGGATAATAGTCAAACCTAAACGGCAGAAGGAAGCAATCCCTTCTTTTGTATATGGTAGATGTCAGCGAAAGAGGCTTGACTGAGACCCCCTGGATGATGCTCCACTGTTTAACTGCTAAGCAAGGAAGAGAACGATGGCTCTTTTTGATGGACTGAGGTATTTGTACTTAACATTTTTTGCTTGTTTCATATTTTAATTGGCCCTTCCCAAAGTTATTTTCCTTGGATTAATGATTTGTTTATAAAACACTTCAGCATTATCCACTTCAAACTTTGGAAGAATGATATACATTTTCAAGAAACTAGGACTGTGGTAAGATGTATGCCTTTTCCATTACAAGATGCAATTGCTGTGAGTTAGCTGGGTTCTAGTAGAAACCTGATCTGTTGATGCTATAATTCTGATTTTGTGGATTTGAGCTTCAGCAATGGAAAGACTCCTGATGAGAGATTTTTTTTTTAACCTTTTAGCAGTGTTAGTATACTACCTAGTAGCAAATGCTTTACCTAGCCTATATCTTTCAGAGGCAAGGGTTTTGGCATATGTTACCCCCAACAGAGTACTGGGGTAGCACTGAGATAATTAAATAAGGGAACAGAAACTCAGGTTGCATGGCAATTCTTCAAAGAGTGAGGTGGCTTGGTGTTCAAGAGAAAGGACTGGATATCAGCAAATCCTGACTTTCACAGGCTCCTAGACTCCAGTTCAAGTTTGTCCCTGTGACATGTAGGGTATTCAGCACTTGTGACCTACTTTAGAAAGGTCACAGGACATCCTTTTCTCTCCCATGGATCTCTGGGCTCCACTTATATATGTGTGAGATTCAGAGTCTAACTCAGTCCTTGTTTAATGATGAGGACATTGAGGCTCAGAGCCCTGAGTGGGTCATCTGAAGTTATATGTATAGGAAAACAAGGTAAGGATGCTGGCCTATGTGACACACCAAGCTTGCCAAAGCATTTCCTTTCAGTCCTCAACAGTTGAAGGATTTTTGTGATCAATGAGGGCAGATGGGTTACAACAGAAAACCTGCAAGAAAGTTAATGCCAATTGTTAGATATTTAAATTTGTCGTAGATCTGAAATGAAAGCTTCATAAGGGGAAATCTGCTTAATCTACCATTTGCTGCTGTATTTTCAATGCCTAGGACACAGATTGGTGTTTAGGGAACTCAGTAAATTTGTCAACAGAGCACACAGTGAACTATAATTTATGCTTTTGAAAATTGTGTATACTTAGATGATCAATATATCTGTTTGTAAGAAGTACTAAATTCCTTTTAACTTTTCGTAGATGAATTTTCCTTAATAATTTGCTAAAATTCAATAACAAACCAAAATATTAATGTCTATAAGATTCCCCCATCATCAATAAAGTTGTACTGAGAATATAATCATGATATTAATAATCTTTTGAGAAACCTAGTTATTATTTTTAGTTATGTGTATTGTGTGAAGCTGTGTGAGTTCATGTGTATCATGCATGTGCAAGCAACCAGAGTGCACCGAGTCCTCTAGAACTGGAGTTACAGATAGTTGTGAGCTGCCTGCTGTGGGTGCTGGGAACTGAACCCAGTCCTCTGTAAGAAGAGTCTATGCTGTCAACTTCTGCTCCATCTCTCCGTGGCCCAATAATCTTCTTGTCAGTAACTGAATACCTCATCTATGGTACTTTGTGGACATATGTGTGTATACACTATAATATAATATTTTCATTTATTCTTTGAAAATTTGATATATGCACATCATGAATTTTACTTTCCTCCTTCAAAACCTCATATACTTCATATTCTTTATAAAAAATAATCCTTGGAGACCAATTAGCGCTGCCCATATAGGAATAGGTGTGGTGCTGTCAACTTACTAGGTACTGCACCCCTAAGGGAGCTGACTCTCTGCTCCACTTTGCTGTTTTTAATACAGCTTACAAATGGAATGCCAATATGAAATGGACTGGAGATACACCCTTTCCTTGTGTTGAACATTTTAAAATTCTGACTCCCCCAAAAGGAAAAAAAATTAGAGGATAGCATGTACTTAATAATTAGGATATCAAATAACCTTGATGTTGGAAGGAGCTATCCTTCTGGCATTGCAAGGCTTGAACAAGAAATTCTTACTATTAGTTAGGATGTACAGAGTGCGTAGCTTCTATATCTACTCTATGTTAGGAGGAACTTTAAAAACTGAGCTACTGCTAAGAATAAAGGTTATTTAGCAACTTTATCCCATCAGTAATATTTGTCCAGTTTCATTTTATTTCTTGTGTTTATTTCTATGGGGAATAAATTAGGAAAGTGCTGTGCTGTTTGGAGGACCTTCACAGGTAGGCGATATGAGAAACTGAATCCTCTCCACTTGGTTCTGAACTAGTCAGCAAATGCAGGTAGTTGTTAGCCAATTGCTCTTGGGATCCCACAGTGCATAGTGAAATCCAAAGGGCAAGAACATGAATGTGGTTTTAAATGACATGCTGTCCTTCCAGGAAATCTGTAGAGGTAACTAATGAGGAGTCATTACATTATATTCCCAAAGGTCTCCTCCAGGGATTGCCAGTGCTGTGGGGGCTTTCCAGAAGCTTTTATGAGCAGATGAACTTGGCAATAACTTCTGTGGCATATCTTTGGCCCATAAAGGTTTGGAGAATTCTAAAGGAAAGGTAGACACATTGTTTAACCGCACGTTCTCCGGATTTCCTCTGCATTCTTCTAGAATGATGTCTTCTAGACATCATTCTTCACTTTCTTAGTGAAGGGAGAGAGGAAGGGATGGAGAGAGGGGGAGGGAGGGAAGGAGGGAGGAAAATGAAGTAAAGGTCACCCTCCACCCACCACCCTCCACTAAGAGCTGTAAACTGATGGTGCTTCTCTCTGACTTGGAGCTTTAAGAAGACAGGGAAGAAGATAATGTGTTTAGGGCTGGTGATACCTGCAGTTTTGATGAATGCAGCAGGTGGTATTTTATGATCCAGAGCTGAGAACTGCTGAATTTGGAAGAGGTTTCTAGGGACTATTTCCTTCCTATAAGACTGTAGGCACCTTCATCTTGTAAGTCCCCCTTCTGTGTGTGTGTGTGTGTGTGTGTGTGTGTGTGTGTGTGTGTGTGTGTGTGTGGTGGTGGTGGTGGGGTTCGAGTGCGCACTATAACATGTGTGCACTTGTAGGTGGTCAGTTTCCAGCAGTGCTCTTTAGGTTCCATCCACCTTGTTTTCTAAGACATGGTGTCACACATGTGTGCCCCAGGGACCTGCCTGTTTCTCTTTCCTCAACATTAAGATTACAATCACATACCACCACAAACCAATCTTTCTTTCTTCCTTCCCTCCCCTTTTCCCTCTTTCCTTCCTTCCTAACATGGGTCTGGGGATTGACCTCATATCCTCATGCCCACATGGCAAGCTCTTTACTGATATAACTATTCTTCTGGTGCCATCTTGTAAAATCCTTTAGATACCAAGCATATTTGCTAAAGGAAATTGGCCTTTTGGTAGTGTAGAGGCCCTCTGTCTCCGTGTCTCTCCTCATCTCTAGTTGGTGCTCTGCCATAGCTCTGTGGCAAGTCTGAACTTGTAGGCCACAAGAAGAGTGTAAAGAAGTAGTTAAGAGCGAGAACAATGCCAAGGGGCTTTCCAAAGCCATGCTGCTGAGGCCTGTGTCTCTGCTTTGTCAATACAACTGGGTGATTGGGCAAGGCCTAGGCAGGTTGGATGTTCTTTTATAGAAATGGGCTTTGTTGTGGTTCTTTTCATCTTAGACTTTGTGCTTTCCTGTTTTCTAGAATCCCTCTGGCTGGCATGTTGCCATGAGAAACCAGGTAGGAAACAGTGTTACTAATTAGCAGGTTTTCATACTCCACTATCAGGGAATTGATACAAAGATGGTAAAATGTTGATCTTTTCCAACAAGGTTCACAGGTGGGAACACCTATCCTCAGCTGGTTAGAGGGCTTGACTTTTGTTAACACACCTAGAAAATGCACAAGCAGCTAATTGTTTTGTCAGAGGAAGGAAAATGAAGATTCCATTCATGTGGCCAATAATGTGCTTTGATGAGGGCAATGTATGTTTCACCTGCAGTCATATGTGGTCACTAGCTGCCACTGTTCCCATGTGTCCCTAAAAGTTCACATGTTGGAAACACAGGTCCCCCAAAATCATATATTAAGGGTATTTTGCAGGCTTTAAGTTATTGAATATCAGGTATTTTGTTATAGCAATAGAAAATGGACCAAAACACCAATTTTAGAAGCAGCCCCTTCTTTTAAACACAAGGCTGGAAGAGAGACACTTTGCTGGCCTGCATTCTCTTAGTGGAGTTATGGAGTGACTTGCCTTATAGTAGGCCAGAAGAAAGGATGATAGTCAGTTACTGCAGAGCATTCCAACTGCTATGTGACCTACTTTACATATATCTCCCTCTTTATTTTCTTCTACAGCCCTTGAGGGGTAGTTCTTATTAGTTCTTTAAATGAAGATTAGATATGGAGGTTCAAGATAGAATAGCTTGTCCAAGAGTGAATAGCTAGAGAATGATGGGAATAGAATTTAAATTCCACCTACTCAGTTCCAAAGTCCACTTTGATGCCTGCCGCCCTGTCCTGCAGTCTACCGCTCTCATCCATCTTCATGGCCACCAGTCTTGCTTCAGGAGATCTTTGCAATTGAACTGAGTGGTAAACTTATAATTCTGATGTGAAAAAGGAAGAGTTGCCTTATTCTAATACTCAACTGCTGCATATATATAGTGACCAGCAGTGAATGGAGACTGTGTTATGTTTGCAGTCATGATGTATATATCTGAAAGACAAAAATATAGTACCAAGTCAGAGGACCTGGTTAGTTTATCTTATTTAGGTTATATTCCCTCTGATCTTTGAATAGGGAGTTAATGGTGTTCATTGAAGCCTAGATTTAGTGGCATTAACTAGAATTTTATAATGGTACAAACATTTCTTGGAGATTAAAACAATCACTGCGTGACATAAAACTAATATCAGTATAATAAATGTTAACTTAATAAGGTTAACTGTTACATTAGGCTAAGCTTTCTCCAAAGTCAAATATCCAGGCAATTTTTAATCTGTCAGAAGGTTTTTATTTTAACCTGGTTTGTACTCTAATGTGAAAATCAATGTAGATTTGAAAAAGTACATTATGAAAGTCTAATTACAATAATCAAACAAGATTATTTAGGAGGCACATGAATCTAAATATATGAGTTAAGAGATCACAAGATTTCTCAAATGTTAGCACCAAGAGGTAAGTATTTGGATTGACTATGTTGGGTGAATGATCTTCAAATCTTTAACAGCTGGTGGATGAGAGGCATGGACTCCTCATTATAGACAGTGTCACGTTACACTGGACCAATCTCTCTCTCTCTCTCTCTCTCTCTCTCTCTCTCTCTCTCTCTCTCTGTGTGTGTGTGTGTGTGTGTGTGTGTGTTGTTGTGAATGTCTGTGAACACATATAGATAGTGTGTTACATTGGAGCATTCTGTGTGTCCATGGTATTATGTATGTGTATGAGCATATGTAAAGAGTGTTGATTACATTTGAGTATAGTGTGTGTTAGTGTGCTTATACTGGACATGTAAAGTTCAGTGGACAACCTCAAGTATTATTCCTCAGTTACTATTCAATTTTATTTCCCTAAGACAGGTCTCTTACTGGCCCAGAACTGACCAAGTAGGCTATGCTGGCTGGCCAATAAGCCCCAGGAATAAAACCATCTATGCCCCCTCTCCCCAGGCGGTAATTACAAGAGTATGCCAGCTCAGTTAGCTTTCCTTTCCTTTCCTTTTCTTTCCTTTTTACCATAGGTTCTGGGGATCAAACTCAAGTCCTGCTTGTGAGGAGAGAATTTAATGAGTAAGTACCCTGCCCCCAACCCCACTTCAGGAGCATTTTAAAGAGACAGTATAGATAAGCCTATTATGTACAGGCTATTAGGCTTGGCCCAGTTTGTGCTTCTGAAGTGTCTGCTAATCACAACCAAGAAATACAGACACACCCTTCAAGCTGCAGAGTGGTGGGTGGCACATGCCCAGATCACTGGCCTGAATCCTTGCAAACTTATCTTTTTAAATGTGACCCTAGCTTATAATGACAGAGACATTCAGCCCATGTTCTCCCAAACTCAATGCAAGATCGCCCTTATTCATGAGCACAGTGTCTAAAATGTCCCTAGCCCCCAAATGAAGGCATATGTAGTTTCTGGTGACAGCCAGGCAAAGTTCCAGCACAGTTGTAACTTCTAGTCTCATTATTTTTTTCTTTTAGTCCTATCATTTCCAAGGCTCATTTGGATAATAGAGAGAGCTGAAATAGAGCTTGGACCAGTAAACAGTTATCTCTAAACATAATTACATCAATGTTCTTCCACTTAGATTATTTTCCTGTCATGTAAAGATGAACAAGCATAACAGACTTCTGAGTCCTTTGAAGCTAAAAGCTAAACACCTACTATCTATATGCTAAGACATAACGATGCAAAGTCATGGTTGACTTTTATTTCCTACGTTAAGGTACTAGAGCTCTAGAAAGTAAAATGATGAGTGTGGATGTCTATGTAGTTTTCTTTCAGTAAAGGATGCATTTTCCATGTTCATTTTCAGGGTTGAGGAATCATTAGATTTCAGTAAAATATTTTCTTCTTATACAATGAATCACAGATTTCTAAAATGGGGGAAGGGGGAGATTCCACTTGTTAAAATGGATGTCTAGTAGAATTTCATCCCTAAATTGACAACATTTTGATTTGAGGCCTATGGGAAATCGTCACCTGCACTTTTGTCCTTATTTGAATCTTAGCAACATGGATAAGGGCTTCATGGGTCCCTAACGGAAGAGTTATGCCCAAATGTGCTCTTTCCCCATCCCCATCCCTGCTACCTCCTCCTACCACCGTAGCTGCTCTTTATTTGGGGGGGGGTGTATAACTTCATTTTAATATTAAAATCCTATTCTTTTTAATATTTTTAATTTTTTTAAATCTGAATACAGTTTCCCCTTCAGCTGTGGCACACTTCTCTCCCAATCATTTCCTTTCACTTTCTGTCTCTTCTTAAAAAGAAGACGCTTCTAGGAGACAACAACAAAATATAACAAAATGAAACAGAATAAGATAAAACAACAACAACAACAAAGAGACTCATAGTAAAGTTGGACTAGCAAAGCCAACAGAAAAGTAAAACAGCCCCATGAGAAGGCACAAGACTCAAAGACCCACTTGTTTGCACACTTGGGAGCCCCCATAACAGCACAAAACTAACAGTTGTAGTATATTTGCAGAGGGCCTGGTACAGAGCCATATGGGCCCTGTGCTTACCACTTCAGACTCTGAGTCCCTTCCTCCCTGGCGCTTACACACTGTCCTCTCTTCTGCAGGCTCCCAGAGGTCTGAGAAGAGGCATTTGATGGAGACATTCCATTTAGAGCTATGTGTTGTAAGATCTCTATCTCTGTACAATATCTTGCCACGAATCTGTGTGTATTTGTTCTTATCTAGTCCTCGGGTTGGTTTTCTTTAGATAAAATACTTGTGCTTTTTGTTGTTGTTGTTGTTGTTGTTTTTTGGTAAAATTCCTCCTAAATGGAGTGTGAGGTGCTTAATCCAGAGCTTGGTGTCTTTCCCGAGTTTTAGAAAATTCTTAGTGGCTGTCTCTGAATCTCTGTTCCTTCTTGATTTTCTTTTCTTTTTGGGACTCTAGCCATGTGTCTCACATGGCACTTCAACTCATTTCTATAGTTTTTTCTTTTTCCTCTCAGTACTTCTGACTAAATATTTTATGTTGCCATCTTTTTTCTAGAGTAGGCCCGCCTCTTACAAAGCCATCTATTTTTGTTGTAATTGTTATAGTTCCTTTTGATTTTTTAAAGGATAGATGACTAGTATCCAATAAAAGATTTCCATCTTTATTTTTCAAACATAGTAATTAATAGCATTTGATTTTGATCATTGTGACACATAGGTCAGCTGTGATCCTCTGTTGCCTGTCTTCCCTCCTCTTAGATTTGGCCATTTGCTCTCATTTTTGTTGTTATTTGTATTTTTAATCAGATATTCTATATTTAATATAAAAGTTACAGAGAGGCACAGCTGACAAGAGCACTGGTAACCCCGTTCCATTCCCAGTCCCCACATGGCAGCTCACAACCATCTGTAACTCTGGTCCCGGGTATCTAATGTTCTCTTTCGGCCACTGCACAGGCACTTCATCCACATGGTACACAGAAATGCATGCAGGTGAAGCACCCATCCACACACATTAAAAACAAGAAAAGAAAAAGGCAGAAATAAATGTAGCGTGCCTATATGCTGGTGTCCTCTCTGGAAAGGATTGGATTTTTCCCTGTTGGAAACAGCAGAATAAAGCTCTTCAATTAGAGCCATTCAGTTATTTCAAAGATCAAAATTGGAGTTTGGGCTGATCTTGTTTTCTTGACTGTCAAGGTACATCCAATCGAGACCTTGTCTGAAATCGTGTGATGCTTACCAGGGCTCTTTGTCTGTAGTGGACCCTAAAGTTTAACTCCCAAGTAGACTATGATAGCCAAAACTTTGCTTGGGAATTTAGACCCTTGGCAGCAGCTTTCCTCTTGTTATACCCTCCCCTGACAGGTCACAGTTTTAGATTTATCAAATACTTTTAAATCCAAGGTGGAGAAGAAGACTGGGTTGTTTCTAAGGATGTTCCTTTTATCTGGGTCCTTAGCACCCCAAGTTCTTTTTGTACTGGCTGTCCTCAGTTTATCCTCAGCTTGGCTAGGCTCCTAAGCTGTGGGCCACCTAGAAATGGATATATGAAAGAAGCAAGAAGCAACTGGAGAGTTCTGCCCTGTGTCCTCTTGGTCCCCTCAAGTCTGCTTGTCTTGATTGAAGATGAGTGCTTCAGCCAGCACTAACTCCCTTTGCTTCTCTTTCACACAGCATTTATTTTCAGTGGATAACTCAGTGCAGGTTCCCCACTAGAGTTTGAAATTATGCAATCTCAGCTTCTCCGTGACTGCAGGTCATTTGTATTATGTACAAAGGTTACTTTAGGAATGGAGGGTGTGTAAGACATTCTAACTATATTCAAGTTAAAATCATGATATTTGTGTTTAGTTGCTGTCTTTCTCTTTTTGTAACAGAATGTGCTAGAGGCTGAAAATAATGACAGAATCCCCACCATGGAGGACATCTCTGTCTTGTAGTAGGGACACATATCTATTTATCACTTACCTCCATCAAAATGTACACCCCTTCTCTGTATAATTGCAAGTTACCTGTTCTTCAGAGGGAAGTAAAGAATATTATGGGGGGGTAAGAAAGCAGAAGAAAAGGTTTCAGAGAACATGTTCTCTTATTATTGTTGCCTGAGGACTGAGGATTGGAAGGGTTTACCCAAGCAGAGGGAACTTTTTAGGAGCAGTAATCCTTGTACAGGCACAAGAATGAAGAACTTAGTTTATTTGATAATGGATTACATATCACTGTGTACCTGGTATTTCTGGACTGAAGAAGAGGTATATGTGGGCAGTGGGGATAGAAAAAAAAAAAGAAATGGGAGGTAAACTTGGGCCTTCATAATTTCTACTAAATGTTGTTGAGGCCTTTTCATGCTTAGGGGTTTGGGCACTTTTACCAGAAGCCATGCGAGCATTACAAGACTAGAGGAGAAGGTCCATTTAGGAATTTTTAATAGAAAGAACATATGATTCTGGCAAGAGCAGACTTGATCTTAACTGAAAAGCAGAGACATAGCTGATAACATAAAGATCATACGTGGTGGCTCACTCTAAATGTGACAGGCACCAGGATGGTAAACATCTTCCTTTTGGATGAGATGGTTGGTTTGTAAATATAGGAAGGACCTCAGGAAGCCCCCAAGTGTGACATGTGCTTGGTGCCTCGAATTATCACAGCCCTTGCTGTTGCCCACATGCTGGCCCAACTCCTGTATCACAACTGGGACTTTGAGAGACATGAAACAATAATACATATGTTAAATTCTTACTCTAAATGACAGTGGTAAACTGTCTGCCTATAGGCAAACCCAATTTACCAGTGACATCTGTAGCCTGTTGGTTGCACTCCACCTCAGGGGTGGCCTCTGCATGTTGTCTTCACTTGAACTTGAAGGCCTATCTGATCTGGAAGCAGGCACCAGGCTTCTGCCTAGGGGAAGCATCCATTTTTCCACTGCTCCATTCCGTGCAGCCACACCTACAGAATCCATTTATGCTGTACTCCACCAAGCTCTTGATTTCACTTTGAACTGTGGCAAGGGGCTGCATAGCTGCTGTGAGGCAGTGCTAACAGCTTTTTCCAGTCCTTGGCTATGAGAGGAGCTGGGAGCCATCGCAGCCTCCTCTCTCATTTTATAGCTAAAGTCACAATAGTTTGATGACACACACCTTACTTGTTTCTCAGTCAGATATCTGGGAAGTGACAGATCCAGTCCCTATCCACAAACCCATGCCATTTCAAATACAATGGGGTGTGTTCTACTTGATTTAGTATTTTCACTGCCTAGGGCAGAAACCTGATCTCACAGATGTGACAGGATGACCTGTGTTGCCAACTACCTGCTTCAGCTACGTTGTTGCTAGCTTTACATTGCTGTAACCAGAGGAGTAACAAGAAGCAATTTAGGGGAGGAGTTTATTTTGTCTAACAGTTGGATGGTACCTGGTCTAACATGGTGGGAAGGGCAGAAGTGTGAGGCAGCTAGCTGATCACCCTGTATCTGAAGTCAGAGAACAAAGAGATGAATACTGGTGCTCAGGTTGCTATGTGTGTGTGTGCACACACAGCCATGTGTACAAGTATGCAAGTGTGTGTGTATGTGCATGTGTTTGAAGGTGTTTGTGCACATCTAAAGGTATCATCCTATCTCCTTTGAGATAGGGCCTGTCTTGACTGGAGCTTGCTGATTACTTAGGCTGTCTGGCTGGTGAGCCCCAGGGATCCTCCTTCTCTGAGCTGGGATTACAAGCACCCCAGGCACTGAGGGTCAGATTATGCTTGTGAGGCAAACACTTAATTGAGCTGTCTTTGCAGCTCAACTTCCTTCTTTGTTTTCATCCTGGATCCTAGCCCACAGTGTCCTGTCTATGTTCAGGGTGACTCTCACTCATCTGTTAAGACTCTCTGGAATCATACGCCCTCACACACATGCCTAGAGGTGTGTCTTCTAGGTGATTCTTCATCTAGTCAGATTTTCAGTGAAAATGAATCATCAAACACCGTCATTTTATTCTACAGCCCCATCCCCGAAAGTAGAACTAGTGTAAACTTCAACAAGGCTAGTGACACCTCCCAAACTATTGCTAGGTGGAAAAAGAGGCACAGATTGGCCAAACCTTTCCTAGTTAAAAATAAAGGGAGGTGATGAGCTTTTTGTTTTTGTTTTTATCTTTGTGAGTAAATTTTACACCTCTCTCTTTTCTACCAGGAATTACAAAGGTCAGTAGAGTTTTGATGGTCCTAAGCTTCTGACCTAGTGAAAATGGAGGGCAAATGGAAGTTCATCTAATCCATGGATAAGGAGGGAATCTGTTGTCTATTCTCTAATTAGATGTCAACTCAGAGGTTGTGAGTTCTGGCTTACACTCTTAGCAGGTGAGATAGGAAGATTTCTCCTGCAAAGTGAAGAGACTTCTAGCTGCCAGTTGGGAGTGTGCTAGAAGATGTACCAGATATGACAAGAGATCACCAATACTCAAAATGCCTGCTCAGGATTGAGATTCCTGCCAGCAATACTTGTTGGGTTCCTTTAATATCAGTTGTGACAACCAATGGACAATCAGGGACAATCTTTCCGTGTGAACTAATGGTTAGTCTGGTCAAAAAATGGGCCACAAGGAATGGCTGCTAACAGCTGAGGTTGCAATCCCCCAGACTTGGCTCTTCTCTGTCATCAGTGGAAAGAGAACCACCCTTCCATTCCCTCTGCCCACCTCTCTTTTCCCATCTGAGCCCTTAGCTCACTAGTTTGAGATTGTTACAATTTAGACATGAGAAGTCATGGGCATGATATATGGTCATTTTAAAAGAAAACATTATTTTTGTTTGTGTGTGTGTGTCTATATGAGCATATGCCATCTGTCTGCTGGTGCCTGAGAAGCCAGAAAAGGCATCAGATCCATCCCCTGTAGCTGGGATTATAGGGGGTTGCAAGTCACTTGACATGGTGCTTGGGACTAAACGTGGGTCCTCTGGAAGGGTAGGAAGCTCTCTTTGTCCCTCAGCCATCTCCCCAGAGCTAGGGATTCTCTTTTCTTCTTTTCTAGTTACTTAAAAAAATACCCTTTTTAAAAATTAAAATATAAGACCTCATTTCTCCATTTCCATTTCCTCATCGACTCTTCCCATATAACCCCCCACCACTGCTCCCTTTTGAATTAATGGCCTCTTTTCTTTATATATATATATATATATATATATATATATATATATATATATATAGTGTAAATATAATATACATTTATATGTGTATTTCATGTATATACATACATGTACACTACCTGCTCGATTTGTTTAGTATTACCTATGACTTTAGGGATGATCAGTTGTTATTGGATAACCAACAGGGCCCTCATCCCTGAAGAACGTAGTTTTTCCCATTCTCAGCAGTCCTGAGTTTCCTGTGGGTCTTTGTCTATTTGGGTCTGTTTTAGGCAGCCAGATTGTTAAGATTTTACGAGTGAAGCTTCTGTGTCATTTTCAGGATACAGTCAATGGTCCTTATAAAGATGTTTTCTTCTTAAATTCTTCCCATCACACAAATAAAATATAATGAACTTCTGTGAACCTGTCACCAAGCCCCAGTGAATGCTAACACTTTGCCAATCTTACTTCATGTGTTCCTCTCAAGCTCCCATTTATTAAAACCATTTGTGTGTGGTCTTACTCTGTATCCCGGATGGCCTTGAAGTCATAACACTTTTCACCTACCTCCTATTCCTAGCTCATCTTCCTAAGTACTAAGGCACAGACCTGTGCCACCATCCCTGGCTACTTAAAAACGTTTGTAGATATCCTTTAAGGCAATTATCAGACATTGTGCCATTTTACATATAAATCTGCCATATACATTTCTAATTGAAAAAGACTTTTATTTTCACAACCATTATTGCATTGTTGTTCCCAAATGTATTGGATCATCATTCCGTGCAATACCTATTCCATATTCATATTTCCTCAGTGACTTCAAAGTTATCTTATTGTTTCTTTTCAAATTCATATGTGAGCACAACCCTCACTTTACATTTTACTACTGTATCTTGTCACTTATTTTGTTATTCATTCAGTCACTTATTCCTCTTCCTTTCTCATGGCATTGCTTTGACAGAGACATACTTTCATTTTACTCATAGCAGTTCACCCTTCTGATGGATGACATCTGAAAGGCATCATATAACTCATTCTTCTTTCTTGGGTAGAATCTGTGAGTAGGCACATTGTCTCAGCAACTTGTTTAAATTCAGTGCAATGATTTTTAGATAGGAGTGCTTCCTAAGTAACAGTGGTGTGTGTGTGTGTGTGTGTGTGTGTGTGTGTGTGTGTGTGTGTATTGTGTACTAAGTTATTTAAATTATCAACATGGATTAATACTTTGGGGTAAACTTGAAATTAAGGTCCTTCACTTTCCAGGGGGAAAGGATATCCAGAGTGTAGCTAGTAGTAACAGTTACTGGAAAAAGCAGAACTTCTGGGTTTAACAGTTAGCCAAGTCTCTTGGGCTGCTCTGGCTGCAGTGTAATGGAATTTCTCACCAGGAATCCAAATTCAGTACATGTGTGAGTTGGCAGAAAAGATGGTTTTGAAAATAAGTCATGATCCTGAATGGTCAGATTATGGACAAGAAGCAGGGCTGTAAAGAGAAGATACTGGACACAGCCTGTTCTCTGGTCTTTCTGGAACTTCTGGGGATGTAATTGCTGGGATTCCTCAGTTGCAGGGTACCAAGCAGAGGCTGGAATCTTGTAGTTCAGTAAGAGAGATGTGCATGGCTGCTGTGTGGATTCTGGCACCACAAGTGAATCTCTCCTGCCAGAAATCTGCCTGTCCTGCCCATGTTTGTAAGTAAAGTGAAAGTAAGTGATTTCTGTTTGTGTGCCAGAGATGAGCTGCCCATGAGAGGAACTGGCTAGACCTTTTTGTTCTGTCTAGTAAATTGACTTCCCAGAAGGGACCCCTGTAGTTTCTTTTTTAACTCTTTGATCTTTGGGGGCTTGCCACCCAGCTCCCAAATATATATACATAGAGAGTTATTCTTACTTATGAATGCCCAGAAGTGTCTTATCTGCTAAGCCATTTCACCAGTCCTTCAGTTGTTCATTATTTTGAATAAAGCATCTCTGAACATCTTGTACATGTCTTCTGGTGGTCATGTCTGTTTTTGAATTATAGAGTAGACAGACAATTACTTTTTAGGACACATTGATAGACAGCTTTCCACATTGATTATATCCAATTAGACTCCACCAGCCAGATATGTGAATCGTAGTTGATTGACAAACTTGCCAACATTTGCTAAAGGTCAATTTTTTTGTTTTGCTTTGGTTTTTGTTTTTCAAGAGAGGGTTTCTCTGTATTGCTTTGGAGCCTGTAGACCAGGGTGGTCTTGAACTTACAGAGACCTGCCTACTCTGCCTCCCAAGTGCAGGGATTAAAGGCATGCACCACCAACTCCTGGCATGCTAAGGATCAATTTTAAACACTTAAAAAAATGCTAGCTCCAAATCTGAAATGCAAAGTTCACATCAGTTCAGTGACATTTTGTTTAACATGTATTTAAATAAAAGTTTGAATCACAAGTATTGTTATTAGTGCATGCCTTCTGGCTTTCTTGTGGCATGAAGCTTCTACAGAATCAAATATAACCCCATTCAAGAGTTCTGTATGGCAGGCCTGGGATACCATATAGAAAAACCCACCAGCCAAACAAGCCTTGTCCTCACTATCCTGTCAAGTGTGTCCTGCATGTTCTCAGCATCTTTTCACTTTTCCTGCAGCCCTGGGAGGTCATTGACACTGAATTTCCAACATACATCCTGTGTCAACTTGTCTGACTAATGATGATATGCATGATGATATGTTGCAAATCTGTCTCCCTAAAACCACTCTGACAGTCTCCTCTACCCATGGGGATCTATTCCCCAAAACCTTGTTTGTGAATGAAGTAAATTAAGTTGTAGTATTAAGGCAGGATAATGGCTTATTTGTTTATCTCTTCCCAGAAGTAATTTCATTTTAATAGTGGATTTAGGAGACAATATCTCACTCAGCTCCAGAGGATTAATGGATACATTTTTTACGTGTTCCAGACTAATGAAAAAAATCAAATAATTAAAAAAATTTTTACAACATTTATTTACATATTTTTGTTTGAAAGTTTTATGCATGTATACAATGTATCTTAGTCACACACACACCCACTACCTCCTTCCAGCTCCTGTTATCCCCTCAATACACCTCCTTCCCAACTTCATGTCCTCTTTTTAACCTATAACCCATTGAGTCCAGTTGGTGTTGCTCATATGTTCATGAACATGGGAGTCATCCATTAGAGCATGGTCAATCTGCTAATGTCCACTTCCTAGCCAAAAACTGTGACTCTCCCTCCCTTAGTATCTGACTATCAGTAGCTCTTCAGCTATGTTTAGGACATTGGGAGACCCTCTTTGTCCCATGATGGAATTCTTAGCTTGATTCATCTTGTGCAGGTCATATGTAGGGTTGAGTTCATATGAGCAACAACCATGCCATTATTTCTGAGGCCATTATTTCACAACATCCCTCCACATCCTGCAGCTCTGACATTCTTTCTCATCCTTCTTTCACAATGTTCTCTGAGATTTTCTTACAAATGTAACCACAGATGATGCTCTGTCTATGTATGAGGCTAGAGCTAATCACAGAATGGACATAAAATAAGGCAAACATTTCCACTCAGTCCAATGTAAGGGACACATGAGCATGTATGTGTTGGCTTTGGTCATTTCATTCTGAGTGGATTGACTGAAAGAAGTCTCAGATGCCTTCATTTTATAGACTTATCAGTTAAGATTATTTTTCCCAACAGATTCTTTTTCATGCTCATAATAAAACAGAAACATTTAAAGTATTTTTATATTTTACAGATATATAGTACTTAATACAGAAATTCAATTCAATAGAATGGCTGTAGAGTCCTTCTACTAAAGGAGTGGCCTGATCTGATTTGAAGGTCTTAGGGCCTCTGATGTGGAGAGAGAGGGTGATGGGATGCAGAATGAATGCATGGAGGTGGGAGACGTCTACAGCTATGAACCCAGAAGCAGCGCAGTAGTAGGACTTGAGAGATGTCATCAGCTTGACTAACGTTTAGAAGCTGTGCTGGCAGGATTCTAGTGGGTGGAAGGTAGCCAAGAGAACAAGAGGAGAATCAGGGAAGATTCCTAGTCTTGCTTGAGCAGGGCTGTGGATAGTGTCTTTCTTTTCTGAGATGGGACAGACTGAGGCAAGAGAAGGTTGTTTATAGATATATTAAGTGAGAAGGGTGCTGTATGTGAAGTTTAAGTGAAGTCCTGTGGGAGCTCTGGAAATGGGAAGATCGGATGTTATTTAATGTGCTAGTATAACATGCCTAGAGCAGTAGAGACAGACTTCCAGGCTCAGAAACGGCTCTTGAGTGAAGCTGTGAGTATTGATGAGAAGAACTTGGCTGAGTAGATGGATGTAGCACAGTAGCAGTCCAGGGTTTGGGGGATTATGATTGAAGAGAGCTGAGTGTATGTAGGTTGAGGCCTTGTACTGTTATGCAAGGAGGGTTAGACTGTTACAAACTCCTGGGAGTTTCTGTAGACTTCTGAAGGTTAGCAGATCTGAGCAGACTTGTAGAAAGAAGGCAGGACCCATGATTGATGGATAGATTAAAGGCATGAGAAGGATAGGGAGACCTTGGGAAGCTGTTGCACTAAGTCACAGAGGGGGTCCTGAAGTAGGATCTGAAGTAGGGCAGCAGCAGTAGGAAGAGGAACAGGCAAATCTAAAAGACAGGATAATGGCACACTGGGCCAGGCTCTGACTCTTGACACAGATGTGGAAGTGGGTATTGCCAGGATAGGAACAGCTGTAGGTGACTCCAGGCCAGTTAAAGGCAGATAGGGGTTTCTGCATACTAAATATCTTTTTTATTCCTATTTTTTTGTATAAGCAGCTTTAAAATCAGCAGCTTTATGATATAAGTTAACTTGATAATAGTTTCAGTGACCACAGCAGGCCTCCTTATGGACATGTTGAAACCCTGGCTTGGTAGGATCTAGCCCATCAGGATCGCAGCCTCTCATGCAGCTGTGGGAAGACTAAGGTTTGCTGTGTTAGAGAGCTCAGAGCAACCCACAGCTATTCTTCCATGTGAGCCATGTTTGCTGCTCCCTGCAGGAGTTCCAGCCAAAAGGACCTAGGGCACAGACCTAGGGTGGACAATGTGGAAAGGCTGGACCTTCTAGATGTTCAGAAAGAAGAAAAGTGGCAGCTGAGAGAGGACTTGTGGGGAGAGGCAACATTCTCCCAACCTATCTGAGCCCCATTCCAGCTCCAATGTTCCTCATCTGTCTATCTTCTCCCTGCAACAATCTGTTGCTGCCAAGGCCTTCCTGCCTCTTGGCTCGCTGCATGTGGAAATAGATTCACAATTCATTCCTTTTACTCTTGGCCTGATCGGTTTGGGGACAAAGCAAATCAGTTTAGAGAGTCCTGATTGTCACGATTCTTGCCCTTTTCTTAGTCACCTATTTATCCTGGAAAGGAAGGCAAGAGTCTTAATTCTGTTCCGTCATAGACCTTTGATACAACAATGCAGAGTGACAGTGACGTCAGCAACAGATCAAAGTAATGCTCAGAGCTAGACTTACAAGCATGGCTCTGGCACAGAGCAGAGTGGAAAGGTCCCAAGGGAAGTTCCCAGTGGGGTCACAAAAGGAACTAATAAATGGAGCAAAGTCATCATATTATTTTTGCGTTTCTTAGTATTTGCCAATCCTACTGATTTTGTTTATGATAATGAAACATTTACCCAGTGTCTTCCTAAATCCAGTTATTAAATTTGCATATTTACTTTACTTATTTTTACTATTAATTACAAACATACATACCCCAAACTCCATATACCATGAACTACAAACTATTGAACAATAAGAGTATCAACACCCCCATTAACGTAGGATGTTGTCATCCTAACAAAGCCCCCCATAGGTTCCCTTTTGGCCACATACCTTTCTCCTTCACAAACATACACTTCACCAATTTTAAAGGTACTTTTCTTGCTGATCACAATAATCCAATTACTCTCTAAATAAATTATTTTATTTGTGTTTGAACTATGTATCACTGGAGAGTTGCTTGCACTTGTTTTCCAGTGTGCTATGTTTTCTATTTTTGACTATTCTTGCCTATTTGCATTTCATATACATTTTTAGAATCAACTTAGTTAAGGCCTATAACCCTAATATAAAGTTTGTGGGACTATGTTGAAATTATAAATTAATTTGGAGAGACTGACATTTTTACAAAACAGGGTCCTTATTTAAGTACATTGAAATGTCTGTATTTGTGTGTGTGTTTTCCTGATAGCCTTTGTGTGCTTTTTGTTAGAATCAACACCAGGCACTCTGTATATTTGGATGCCATTGCAATATCTAACTCTCTTAGGATTTGACTTTTTCTTTGAGGCTGTTGAATTTCATTGGCCTTTTTGCTTTCCCCTGTTGTGACAGCTTCTGTGGCCGTCTCTGAGTGCTCCAAGAACACAATCTTACATTTGTGAGCAATGCTGGCTTATTTCTTGCTTTCCAATCTTTGTACCATTTGATTACTTGTGCTTTCATATCCTGCCTGTTCCCAGGGGATGCTGAAGGCTGATGCCTGGCCTTCTTCTTGCTTTGATAATGAAGGGAAGTTCTCAACATTTAACCATTAACTATGATGTGCACATACTGATTTTTCATGTGTAATTTAATTAAGGAAGATGGGAGCAGCCTTCTATGCTGACTTTTTAAAGAGATTTCAATCATGATGGTTTTATTTTATCAAATATATTTTCTATGTTTGTTGAAATGGTTGTATAGATTTTCTGTTTCCAGTTCTTAATGTGAAATGATAAATTCCTGCTTTCAGAGTGATACCAACTTAATGATTGGGAAATCTACTTGCTCACAATGACATCTTATGTATTACCAGATTCAGTTAGATAAAACATTGAATAGGGTCTTAGTTTCTACATTCATGAGAGAAATTAACCTGTGATTTACTTGTTCATATCATTTCTGTTGTTAAAATGGGACATTGAAATATTTTCATCTCATTGTGAGGTTTTCCAAATAATAAAAACTAAGTTTTTTTTAAAGTACTTGAGTAATTAAAAAAAAAAAAAAAACAAAACTATTGCCTTTATATAGAGCTATTTGCCATGCACATGACTCAAGGAATAGTATAAGCTTAGCAGTTGGGAAAATTCAAATAATGTTTAGAATGTTTTCAGTTTGACAGATATCAATTATTTCATGGAGGAAAAACATAGTATGTCCTTTCAAAACATCTTCAAAGAAATGACCTGGCTCTGATGGCCTCATCTTTGGATGAAACATTATTTTTTTTTAAGATAACTGAGCTAACATGTTTCTCAATAGTCCATTTAAGTTTCCAAATTAAATGTCAATGTGGAAAGAGTGTTTCTCGTCATGAAGAACCCCTAACACTAATAGTTTAAGTGTTGAGTCATTGCTTGAACAGTGTCTTGTCTAGACTGAATTTTGACTTTAGGAAGTGAAAGACAAGTATTTTAAGCTACAATAAAAAAAAAAATCTAAGTTAAAGCCACATGGTGTAAAATATACAATTTTGACTGCTCTTAAGTAGCTTTGGGATCCATATATGTGTGCATTTATCTATAAATATATGATATAAGTCTTTACATATATGTGACAGATAGAAATAGACAACCATTTGTTTTGTAAGAACTGAGCCCAGGACATCATGAAGAGAAGTGCTTTTAGAACATTGTTTCTGCTGAGCATAAGTAGAGTATGCTTTCAATACCTGCTCTTGGGAGACAGAGGCAGGTGGAATTCTAAGAGTTCAAGGCTAGCATGATCTACATAAAGAATTGCAGACCAGCAGGGTGATGCTGTATAAACAAACAAACAAGTAAACAAAAGAAAGTGAGTATTTTTTTTTTTGTTGCTATTAAAAACAAAAAGAAAAACCCCAAGTCTCAGTGCTTAGCATAGACAGGAGTGTATTTGTCTCACAGTCTTTAGCAGTCTCAAAGTACAGTACTGACATCCTCTCATCTCTGGTGAGATCCTTCTGGATGGCAATGTGGTGGTAGGGTGTGTGAGAGGGGCAGATAATGGAAAGGAAGTAATGGAGAGAGGAAGAGAGAAAAAAAGAGACTGAATTGAGGAAGCCAAACTATACCCTTAATTACCCATTCTTGTGGGAACTAATCCATTTTGAGAGCTCTGTGATAATTCCTCAGGACAGTTTCATCATCAAAGACTTGTCTCTTCATGGTTGTACTACCTCAATACCAGCACAGGGGTGAGTAATCCTTGAGCATGTGGATTTTGGAGAGCACAATGTAACAAACCATAGCTAATCACGAGAAGAAGGTGGACTCAAGGAAGAAAACAGACAGGGAGAGTTTAAAACAAAGTCATCTCATGGTTGACTTTTGAGCAAATCCTGAATAAAAGGAGGAGAAAGACCTATGGATATTTGAGAAAAGATTCTTTCAGAAAAAAGAGCAGAAAGTGCATAGCATCCTCCAAGCATTGCACTTTTCCAGGAGCAGTGGTGGTGATGGGGGTCTATTTGATAAAGAAAACTTAATAAGGAAGATCTCAAATTACAAGGCAGGATCTGAAACCAGTTGCCAAATCATCCAGGAGCTTATAGATCAAGGGCAGGACTTCTAGGTTCATTCTAAGTGAGGCAGGAAGACACTGGCAAGGTTGGAACTTGCGTCAGGATCAGGGTGAGTATTCTATGTAGAGTAACCTGGGCAAAGACATAAGGGAAGATGTACAGAGGTGATGTGCCCATTTCAGTTTTCTAGAGAGGGACCAAGGATGAGGGGATGCAGCAAATACAAGAAAAATTAGAGGCAACTTGTTTCCTTTTCCCCTCTACCCTTTTAAAATTAATTTTTAAGTTAGCACCCAGCATGATGGATCTTACCATGAACTTCTTGGCATATCTTAACAGTGAAAGCAATCAGTATTTACAGACGACTCAGATGTAAGATAATGGGCAGACTCCTGCATCACTGAATTTATGTAAATGCCCTGGACGAACAGTGCTGAATTGAAGACTATGACTTTCCTGGAGTTAGACTTACTAAGTTTGATGAGTTAACTCTGAATAAGGATACTAAGGGAATAATCCTGTAAGAAATAAACAAGGAAGAAGGCAGCAGAGAGAATCTATTAGCTAGTTGCTGGGTAAAGCAGATAGAAGCTTGCATACAGAACAGACCCAATAATGCTGAGTTTTCTTGTGCCAGCTCATTAAGTTGCCAAGAGAACAGCACTGTTTGTCAGCAGTCCCCGTTGCCGTGGTGCACTGACACCAAATACTGATTCTGTATTGATACCAAAGGCAAATCCATTGCATGTCAATAGTACTGGTTGTCATTCATTTTTTCTTCCTCCTGAAACAAAGGCACATGTTGAAATAGGATCTTATTCAGTAATTAAATATGTGTTTTCATGTAAATTGTTAAAGCAGCATGCTGTTCATACGTCTCATCAGAGCTTTCATTGTTACTGTCATTCTCATCCTCCAAGGGAAGTAGGGACATACAGACAGACCATCCCAAGTGCCCCTTAAAAGGGGGCAAGTGATATTTAACGTTTTTCTTATATAGTTTTTGTGACTCCTCCTGTGACCAAGGGCATAAAAGCTTGAGCAAATGTGTTTCTAGAACCTTGTATTTCTAGTAGTTTCCACATCAGCTTGAATATGTTCTGCAGATAGATACACCCTAGTTTAGGCAAAAGTGATACCGGTGACTAGATTTAATTTTGCATGCAAGCAGAAAAGCTAAACCTCAGTCTCCCTGGTATTTGGCTGCCTGGTACATGCTCAATGGAGTCTAAAACAGCTACACAGCATTACACAGCACAGATATGTTTGAATACCACAGATATTTGCTGTGGCTACTGTCAAGGTCTTCCTTGATTTCTGTATTGAATTTGTTAGGTATTGTGCTGTTATTTAATTGAGTAAACTTTGATCACATGGTCTGAAGGCTCAGCCTATACATTTCCTGAGTTCTGGCCCTTTGGAGTAGAACTCTTGTGCATCTGAGTGTCTCTCTTTCTTCAAACTCTACTCACTTAACTTCCAGAGAACAAACTGTTCTGGTTCTCTTCTTTCTGTGTTTGTGTGTATGTGTGTGTATGTGTGTGTGTGTGTGTGTGTGTGTGTGTGTGTGTGTGTGTGTGTGTGTGTGTGTGTTCCATGTGCACACATGTTCATGCCCATGTGGTGGCCAGAGGATAACCTGGGAGGTTATTTGTCAGGAACCATTCACCTGCTTGAGACAGGGCCTCTCACTGATGTGGAACTTCCCAAGTAATCTTGGTTGACTTGCTAGTGAGCCCTGGTCATCAGCCTGGCTGATGGGATCACAAGAATGTGACACCATGCTCAGTGAGTGAAAAAAAAAAATAAAAAGAAAAAGAAAAACATGTTTTTTAACATGGGTTCTGAGTATTGAATTCAGATCAGTGTGCTTTCAAGATAACTACCTTATTGACTAAGCCATCTCCTCAGTCCTGTCCTGGCCCCTCTGCACACCCCTCCTCCCTTTAAGATTGACTTTTCTCTATGGTTTCATTTTTGGATTACTCTTTAATCATACCACCTGCTCTCGACAACCCCCCCTCACAGTTGTGGTTTTAATCTATGGACCATCAAAGTGTGACCTCTAAGCCAAGTCAATGCTGTAAGCCTTGAACACTGCAGACTCTGGAGGGCCTATAGTGCCTTCTCCATCCTACCCCTCAGCTGCTTCCCCTGCCCTGAGCATTGATGTGATTGGTAGCTCCTCTTCTCCCTCCATCCACTCACAATCTTCCCCACAACATACCCTTAACAAAATCCTACTTTTTTTCTGGGTATATTTTATACTCTGTCTTCTTGAAGACATTCATCACAGTATCTCACACCTATGATTAGAGAGGCAACCAGTACAGAATGGTTTACGATAAAAACCATCAGGAAGATTTCCTTGCCTTGCTCCTCCCAACCTCTTTTTTAACTCCCACAACTCCTTCTCCTTATAGTTATCTTACATTTCTGAGTTTGGTGATTCCACTATTATTTCATGATTAGCACTTTGGGATACTTTCCTCCTCCTCCCACCTTTAATCAACATTGTCTCATAAGTCATCAGTCCCTCTGCTTAGTTAACTCGCATTATTTAGATCTATTTTGTGGCTTACTTTGTTACCCAAACACAGATAGCTTGTTTTGGCTTCTGACCCATTGGAGGAGAGTATTGGCATACCTACCTTCAGCTTCTCTCCTTACTTTCTTATCATCTTCTGTGAAGAGCATAAACATTCTGTTTACCAAAATTGACAGTTATTTGATAGTTTGTTCAACTTATTTCCCCTCAGAGCCTTGAAGACATCACTCCATAGTTCTTGACATCTATTGTGGTTGATGATAAATCTGACCTGCATCTAATTCTCCTTCCCTCCACTGAGTTGTTCTCTTTTAATGTTCCTGAGATATTCCTGTATTCTGTTGAGACATATCCATTATCTTTTAATATTTTCTCAATTCTTCACTTTCTTGGTTTTCTTGGTAGACAATGGATAAAATGGAAGTTGTAATTTAGGTGATCATCTTAGTTTCATTTTCAATACTGTCATAAATACCCTGACAAGAGCAACTTTAAGCAAGAATTTTGTTCATCTGACAATTCTGGGCTGTGGTCTATCCTTGCTGGGAAGTCAAGGCAGGAACTTGAAGCCGTTAGTCACACCCATAATCAAGAGCAGACAACACATTCATGAATGCTTACACGCAATTCACTTTCTCATCTTTTATGTAGGCCAGGAACCAAACTAATAGAATGCAGATGCCCATAGTGGGCATATTAATTAACATAATCAAGAATATTCCCCACAGAGAGGCTCACATACCAACTTGATCTAGACAGTCCCTTTTGAGACTCTTTCTAGGTGATTCTGTGTTATGTCAAAGTGACAAAATTAACTGCAAAAAATGACTATATTTTCTCTTCTGTATTCTATAAGATTTCTTCTGTTGTACCTTCAAACAATTTATTTGTTTATGCATTTTATTTATTTATTGAATTGCATGTGGGGAGGGAAATTCAACTAGCTTTTCCTTGTTGTATAATTATTTTTCCATGGCATCTTGTAAATTACTTTAAAGATGCAGTATTTTCTTAGCCCACTAAGGATTTTAAGTATATTTTTTAAATCCTATAGCTGAATTTTCTGATAATTTGTATTTGGAGCTTCTTTTGCTCATTGTATCATCTCTAATTTCTGAGATCTTGGACTGGTTCCTGTCTTGTCATGCTTTGTTGTTTTTTCATTAATAGGAAAGCTGGGTGTTGGCTTCTTGACTGGTGGGCTTTTATTTAGAGTGCCGGGATGGAGTGGGATGCCCTTCCTACTTCATTGGTAGAGTGTAGCAGCCTTCTCTGAGCTGTCTGTTCTCTATACTGGGTGCCCAGTACACTTTTGGTTGACTTCAAAGGGAAGGGGTACATCCTTTATCACTCTGGCTTGCTGTTAGGAGTAAGCATGTCCTTCCTCTCTATTCTATGCTTGAACTTAAGTTGTTCAATGTTGAAAACAGTAAGTTTGGGAGTTTGAGAACAATAGGAGGTTTAGGGGAATGAGGTGGAGTCCTTATGAGTGAATGGATGCCTTTTGGGGGGGAATAACTGTTCCGGGAATTTGGCCCCCTTTTCCCTCTTTTGCATTCTGCTTTTAATCTTTTGTGAAGCACCATGAAACCTTCTCTAGAAGCTGAGCAGAGGCCTACACTGTGTATTTGAGTGTCTGGCACCATAAGCGAAAATTAATTTTTATGCTTTATAAATAATGAAGGTTTGAATCAGCATGCACAGGGCCTGCACGGGTCCTCTGCAATGTGTTAATAGCACTCCTGAGTCTGCAAATGGGGTTCTCTGATTCTTTTGCCTTCTCTTGGGCTCTTTTCCTTCTGTTGATTTGTCATGTCCAACTCTGAAGTGATGGGTTTGGTTTATCTTTTTATACTTTATTATTACCTCTTAGAAGCCAGTTACTTTTATAAATGAGAGAGAGAAACAGAGTGGATTCAGACATGAGGGGAGATGGGGGAGGAGCTGGGAAGAGCAGAGGGAGGAGCAACTGTAATTTGGTTATGTTAAGTAAGAAAAGACTCTTATTTTCAAAAAAGGGAAAAAAATGTAGTTCCTTTAAAAAATAAAATAAAAGCCAGGTAGTGGTGGTGCATGCCTTTAACCCAACTCTTGGGAAGCAGAGGCAGGCGGATCTCTGTGAGTTCAAGAGCAAGTTCCAAGAGAGCCTCCAAAGGCACAGAGAAACCCTGTCTTGAAAAACCAAATAAAATAAATAAATAAATAAATAAAGCAGAATATAAAAAAATCATGCAGGTTCAGGTATTTTAGTATAGCAACAGAAAGTGAACTAAGCCGTACCTCTTTTATTTCATTTAGAATATCATTTAGTTTAAGTATAAGTTTTCCTTTATTTTAACATGATCCAATGGGTCTATCTTTATGCTTTGCAAATATTGTTGAGGGATCTCCTCCCACCCTGAAATGAATGAGATAGGAATTTGTCTGTTTTTGGAATTGGTTTCTGTGTGTACATTATATAATGTCTGTTTCAAATTTCTGTGCTAGCAATGAGTAGACACAAACCTTGATTTCCTTAGTAGCATACAAGTCAGGCAGGTGATGGAGGCCTGCTGGGTGTGTCTTCTCTGTCTGTTCTCTATCTGTCTTATACATTTTCTCACCTGCTGTGTCCTGATCCATGTTCTTTTATCAGCAGCCCCTCTCCTACTGTTGGTCAATGAATTCCCAAAAGAAGAAGCCTCTGTGTGACTTTTGTTTAGGGCAGTGAATGGTAAAAGAAAACATGTAACTTATTGATCTATTTGGCTACAGCCTGATTCTATCCTCATGACACTTTAATTTTTATTTTATTTTTGTTCTTATGTGTATTGGTGTTTTGCCATGGGTGTTGGATCCCCTGGAACTGGAATTACAGACAGCTATGAGCTGCCGTGTGGGTGCTGGGAATTGAACCTGAGCTCTGTGGAAGAACAGTCAGTGCTCTGTTCAGTGAGGGAGCTACAATACTTCAAAAATACTTTTACACAGCACCTACTTAATAGAATAAATAAAATAATAAACAAAATATATATTTACAGAATAAATAAAAATTTAAACAGTAGACATTTAATCTTAGAACAACATAGCTCACCAAATATAGGTTCATAAATCAGGTGAGTCTGTGTCCACAGCCAGAGGGAGACCTTCCAGAGAATCTGCTGGGCAGCAAGTATTTACTGGGTCTGGACTTCCTGATAGATCTGTAATAGAATAGACAACACAGAGATGAAAACAACAAACAGAAGAATGTGGTTGATTAAAGAGATGCTGAAACGTGTGTGTGTGTGTGTATGTGTGTGTGTTTAGCTAACAATATGGTTGACATTAAGAGCTAATATCTGTTAAGTACAAGAAAGAAGCCTGTCTAGAAGTGTCTCTTGTGGAGTGTGAAGGCTGAGGCTAGGGGTCAGCAGGCAAAGAACTTATTATACAACACTGTGATTCCCCAGCACCCAAGTAAAGGCCAGGTGGGCATGGGCCTACCTGTGACCCCAGAATATAAGAGGCAGGGACAGGACCCCAGGAGCAAGCTAGGGAACCAGACCAGCAGTAACAGTGAGTTGTAGGCTCAGGGGACACCCTGACTTAACATGTAAGTTGGGCACTGATCAAAGAAGACACATGACCTTGGGCCTCCATGCATGTACACATGCATGTACATCTACCCTTCACATGTCCATGTGCACCCACACACATGAGAAAAACATTTGTACGTGGACCTAAATTTATACACACATCAATATGCATAAAGAAAAATCTGCAGCATCAGAAGAAGTAATTTTTGCTTCAACCTTGAAGTGTTACCCACATTTTGAATGTAGTCATTTCAGTATAAAGGAGGTCAACTCTTAATTTCTTCAAAAGATTGTCAAAATGTGCAAGTGTAAATCTTGAAATGGCACTGAGCCTGTTTAGAAATATTCTTGCTACCCACAAACAAATAGTTCTTTCTATTAGCAAAGAGGAATTTTTTAAAAATAAGAAGCTTTTAACACTGTGATTAGCTCCTACATAAAGTCTGTTGGAAGGAATAGAAAGCTGATGTCAATGCGCAGTATTTGCCTTGAAGAAGTGATGCTTTCTTGTTTTTAACATAATTGCAAATAATCCCACATTCTCTCCAGGTAATTCTTAACTTTCTGTTGGTCTGTGCTAAGTCTTTTATTCTATTTCAAAGGGAAACAGAAAATCAAGAGGTGTGGCCCATCTAGTAAGGGATAATTTCTCACCCACTTCTGGTCATCAGTAAACTTCCTTCAGCAGATTCTTCAGTGTACAGTCTCTTCTTTTAGCTCTTTCCTCTATGCCTGTTTCTGAATCTCCTGTTTCCATCCAACCCACATCCCCCAACTTGTGCTTCATTTGTTAATTGTGATTTGTAGCCTCCAAAACTGGATATAACAATATGACCAAGGTATGCTCAGGCCTGGGCAAAGTTTTAGGATGGTACTCTATAACCTGATCATCTAACTTAAATTCTATTTTCATGCTAAGTAGTTTCCAGATTTAATGTTAGAAATGACAGTTTGCCCATACTAGTTGATCTCTGTCAACCCCCTAAGACTGCTCACATGATGGACACAAAATTAAAAAGCTACAAATTCTTAAAGGAATTTCTTTAAGGGATCCCTTCATTCTGAGGGATGTAGATGAAGGATGTCAAGAACTTTTCAGAAGATGGAGATCAAATAGTTGATTAAAAGAAGCATTAGCAGTAGAGAAAATGGTGGAAGCAAAATAGTCACAAAGAGGTAAGACAGTTCAAGACAGTGCTGAATCCTTGGAATGAGCAACTATGCCAAAAGTCAGGTATGGAGGGGGAAGGTAAAAAAACCAGTGACTGGTCAGAATCTGCATACCCCCTTCCATTCTAAATGGCTAAACAAATGCTCCTGCTGAGTGGATTTTCTGAAAAAGTAGACTACAGAAACTCCAAATTTGGAAACAGATGCATTTGATAATGTGGGTCAGATACCTTAGCCAAATTCTTAAAGAAAAACAAATATTTATGTGTAAGAATGTGTATAGAATAATCCTTTTTCTCTTCTGTGGATTCAGAACTCTATTGTTAGCTTGTACTTTACCCCTGGACGAGGCGGTTAGGGAATCATTGTGCAGGGGTGTAAACTAAGTAAACAAGAAAGCCAGATAAAACGTACCTTATCAAATAGCCAAACCCATCATATCATGTCTCACAAGCTCTGCTGTTTTAGGTCTCAGGCTGGACAGCCATTCACTGGAGGATGGCCTCCCTTAGTATTGAATGAGAATCAATTAAGGGCAGGGGATTAGAGAAACTGGACTAGTCAAAGAAGAAAGAAACTTTAAACACAATATTTGATATTCTTTGAAAGGTTAGAGAAAATACACACATGATGTCCATGAAAGAGGACTTGAACACTGAAAATACAAGGACATAAATTAAATGTTCAGAGAGGAGTTGAACTGCTGATGAAATTGTTCAGGCAGCAGAGCAAAAAGGAGCTGGAGAAAGGAGACCAGGAGGTGGATGAAGGCTCCATTTGTGAAGTCCTAACTAATGAGTTTCAAAAAGAGAACAGACAAAATGCAAGGAGAACACACAGGGAGAAGCCAAGACAAGCTCCAACACACATTTGATAAAGTCTGCGAGTAAACACAAAGCATATTTCCCCAAAGGTTTTGACAGAAAAAAAATATAGGTCACATATAGAGTCTCAGGGAGCTAACAAGTCTCCAAGTTCTCAAGCACAGCATTTGATGTCATAGAAAACTGGGAAAGCAACCCACTTAAGTATTGGTTGCAGGGCCAGCAATAGATAGCCAACAGAAAGCAAACTCAATGGCATCATTGGTGTTCCTTGTCTCATTTTGTTATGCCAGGGCTTTAAAAAATTATCTTTTTATTATTTCTCTTCTCTTTTCTTGTGTTTTTATGGGATTCTTGATTGTGCAAATTAGGGATCTCTGTGTCTGTTATGTTTCTTGGACTCTTTTCCTTATGCTTATTTGTTTTGTCCTATTCCAGTGGTTGGTTTTTGTTTTATCTCATTGTGTTTTATTAATGAGAGACAAAAAGGGGTCAGATCTGCATGGGAGGTGAGGTGGGGAGGAATAGAAGAACAGAAATTTTAATCAGGATATATCATGTGAGAAAATGTATTTTCAATAAAACAAAAATGGCAATAAATAATAAATCTGAGGGAAGTTGGTGCCTACCTGGAGTTCTGTCCTTGATCACATGCAGTCAAATGCAAGGGTAGAACAATGGTATCTGCAGAATGACTGAATGTCTCAAAAGTTGCCTTTCCTTTCTGGGGAGACTCTGGGGAAAGGAACTCTCTCCAAAGGATACAAGGGAAAAGCAAAACAAAGAAACAAACAAACAAAAACATTTGGGTTGTAGGTGAAATCTCTCTTCTGGGAGCTGTACAGAGGTTTGAGAGCCTGGAAAGCTGGTGGGATATCTCATCATCCTTGTCTGGAAACCTCAAGACCCTGGAGTTCTGAAGTCCAAGCATAGGTGCTGATGGAGGCTGCTCCAGAAAAGAGAGGGAGAGATCAGTTTGCCCTGCTTCTTTGTTCTGTTCAGGCTGGCACTACTCATCCACACTGTGAAAGACTGGTTCTTCGTCCCAGCATGCAGTTTCAAATGTCAATCTTCTCTGGAAACAGGGTCACAGACAAACCTCAAATAGTGCTTTGTGAGCCATCATAAGTATCCTTCCATTCAGATAACTCCTTGGCTAAAATCCACCATCATGGGACATAAAGGAAACTTTCAGGGACATGCCAGAATCAATTGTGGCAGGCCTAGAGGTTCAGGGGATTGCCCAAGGAAATCAGAAGGAAACAAAACAAAAATGAAATGCACTGGGAAGATCATTCTGTGTATTTATCTATCATGAGGTTGGTTTTCTAGGTATGCTGAGTTATCAGGAATTTAAAGTAGATAAGTTTAAAAAGCACCAACCAAATAAAAATGTGAATATTAGCATGAGAAAAAATGCAACAGATTATACAAGACATAGTATTTCTATTTGGTTCAATTATGAACAACATCAAACCATTACAACATATTACAAATACTAAATTTTATTATAACCAAAAGTTGCAGTGTGATTAAATTGAGAGGATTTTAGCTGGATCCTCATCTTTCTTAGGAGACTCCCACAGATATTAGAGAGGGGAAAAGCCATTGAATATGATGTGAACTGTAAATGTTAATGCTGAGCATCTGAAAGAATTGGGAATTACTACCATTGGATTCTGGGATTTAAGGTGGGGTTGTGAGAGTGAGAACTATTTTCTAAGTACAATTTGATATTTGCTTTGAAAATTATTTGCCTTAATTGTTTTGATAAATAACAATCCTTTTTTTCACTTACAAAATTCTAATATATTTCCAGAAGCATTGTTTAAAGTTATATTTATCTGAAAAGAAAAAAACCCTGACAGGAATATGTTTTCCAAGATTACTGAAAAAAATGACATATATTTTAGTTTAATATAAGTTGTGAGTTTAAATGCATGTTTAAGTGGATGTTTGACACAGGATTTTGTGAGAATACGTTATTTTATTCACACATGTAATATCTAGCTTTTCTTTGATATTTAACAAGTATATGGGAAGGTGCTACAATTGTTGGAAATAAATTTCTTGTCCCTGTGGGGATTTGCAGCAGTGATGAAATGGGCCTGTGCTGTCTTCTTATGTTAGAATTGTAGTGTTGACTAGTGCTCGGCTCAAACCTAAAACAATGTTTACTGCAAACATTTAATTCTTGAACTTATAATAAATGGATCCTGACTTTGTGTGCTAGAATACTCTCACCAGCACAGGATTATTGTGAATAAACAGTTACATTACATTGCTTATTGAGTTTATTAATAAAGAGCTTGAAATATTTTAGAGACAGCAAAGTAGTAGCAATTTTCCTCTTCTCTCCTCACCAGTCACCCCCTCCCCCTCACCACAGTCACCCCCTCCCCCTCACCACAGTCACCCCCCTCACCACAGTCACCCCCTCCCCCTCACCACAGTCACCCCTCACCACAGTCACCCCCTCCCCCTCACCACAGTCACCCCCCCTCACCACAGTCACCCCCTCCCCCTCACCACAGTCACCCCCTTCTCACCACAGTCACCCCTCACCATAGTCACCCCCTCCTCCTCACCACAGTCACCCCTCCCCCTCCCTCACCACAGTCACCCCCTCCCCCTCACCACAGTCACCCCCTCCTCCTCACCACAGTCACCCCCTCCCCCTCACCACAGTCACCCCCTCCTCCTCACCACAGTCACCCCTCCCCCTCACCACAGTCACCCCCTCCCCCTCACCACAGTCACTCCCTCACCACAGTCACCCCCTCCCCCTCACCACAGTCACCCCCTTCTCACCACAGTCAGCCCCTCACCATAGTCACCCCCTCCCCCTCACCACAGTCACCCCTCCCCCTCACCACAGTCACCCCCTCCCCCTCACCACAGTCACCCCCTTCTCCTACCACAGTCACCCCTCCCCCTCACCACAGTCACCCCCTCCCCCCTCACCACAGTCACTCCCTCACCACAGTCACCCCCTCCTCCTCACCACAGTCACCCCCCTCCTCACCACAGTCACCTCCTGTTCCTTTTAGGCAAGCTTCTCTTTTCCTCACCTCTCAATACTTCTTACTAGGAATTTATTTCACAAACTAGTGATTCCTTCTTCATGCCTTTCTTGTTGCATCATCAGTTGCCATGCTCAGAACAGTTGCTGTCTTGGCTGCCTTTTCCATCTGTCTGTTATATTCCTAGGTGTAGAGATACCTCAAGAGAATACTCTGAGGCACTGGCAAGCTCTCTGGTATTTCTAGAAAACTACTAGTAAGTATTTCTAGACAGAAGCCTTCTGCTGATGAGAGTACTGTCAGCTCTCTCTGGGAAGAGTAACTAACTTCCTAATATCTCTTAGCTAACACTGACTCAGGATATCAGCTAAAATAGCAAGTCAAGGCTTGCTTTAGAATCCAAGAGCTTTGCAGACAATAGCATCCCTAACTGCTTGTATATCCAAATTTGGATAGAAATTCAAGGAAACTTAAGGCATTTTATTAGCAATTTGGTGGGCAATGAACAAGGGCAGATGGGGGCTCAAGTAGGAAGAAACAATGTAAATTTGGCCAGTCTTTAAACAGGCTGATTTGGTAATAATTCACCCATCCAGTGGATATAACATCAATAATATCTCTATGGGGGCTTCCATTACCAGTTGATTGAATTAAGTTGGGAATTGAGGGCACTGGAAGGCTCATACTTACTTATTTTTTTAAAAAAATAATTTATTAAAAGGCACATTCATATACCATACAGACCACCTATTTAAGATGTATGATTCAATGGTTTTAATGTAGTATATTATTCATTTTAAAAATATTGTTATAAAATATATGTTCCAATTTTTTTTAAATCTATGACATAAAATTTGCCATTTGTATCAGTCCATGTTCTCTAGAGGAGCAGAACCAAGAGCATATGTATGAAGCACACATATATAATTTAAAAGATTTCAGTAGAGTTATACAATTGCAGACTTGATAGAATGGCGATGGCTTTCTATATACTGCAGAGACATGGGACTCAGCAGATACTCAGTCTAAGGATCCAGAAGCCTCAGGAAAAGGATCCATGCTGTAGCCTGAGTCTGAGGCCGTAGGCTTAGCAGCTCACTGGAAAGTCATTAGTGTGAAATGGTATCAGAAGGCAGGAGAGTCTAGTGTTCTGAGGAATGGCAGCAGAAATAGACACTTTGTTCTAGAGTTGTGCTTATGCATAGTTTCTTCTTCTTCTTCTTCTTCTTCTTCTTCTTCTTCTTCTTCTTCTTCTTCTTCTTCTTCTTCTTCTTCTTCTTCTTCTTTTTATTTTGCATGTTGATCCCAGTTCCCTTTCCCTCCCTCCCTCCTTCCCTCCCTCCCTGCCTCCCTCTGTTCTTCCTTCCTCCCTCCCTTCCTTCCTCCTTCCTACCCTTTCTGCCCCCTCACATGCACCCTGACCACCCTCCCCTCCCATCCCCCCACCCTAATTGCATATGTAGGGCAATGCCATCCAGTTGGGGTTTTGTAGATCTGACAGGTCATTTGAAGTAGGGACTAGGACTTCTCTCCTGTTTCTAGGTTAAGGCAGTATCCCTCCATGGGAGATGCAACCACAAGGTCTTTTTGTGCACCAGGAATACATCCTGGTTTCACTGTCTGAGGTACCTTAGACTGCTCAGTCCTTCTAGCTGAGACCCATATTCAGAGGGGCCTGAGTCAGTCCCATGCTAGATTCCCAGCTATCAGTCTGGGGGCCTGTTAGCTCCTCCTTGTTCAGGTCAGCTGTCTCTATGTTTCTGCAGCCTGGTCTTGTCTTCCTTCTCTGTATCTGGATTCTAGTTCAGCTCAGTGTTTAGTTATGGGCATTTGCTTCTGTTTCCAACAGGCACTAAATGAGGGTTCCATGATAGTAGATAAGTTAGTCATTGATCTCATTATCAAGAAAGGGCATTTATGGTAGCCTTTCCAATGCTGCTCAAGTTGTTAGTTGGAGTCAGTCTTGTAGGTTTCTGGACATTTCTTTAGATTCAGTTTTCTCTTCAAACCTATAATGGCTCCCTCTTTTAAGTTCTCTCTCTCTCTCTCTCTCTCTCTCTCTCTCTCTCTCTCTCTCTCTCTCTCTCTCTCTCCTGTCTTATATTCTTATATTCCTCCCCTGAGACATTCTTCCTAGTTGCACGTGAGACTCCCCTTCTCTTTCTCCTAGTTCCCTCTCCACTCACTGCCCCCACCCCCACTCTCCATCTGCTTTGGAGAACTTGTCCCTACCCCCTTTTGTGAGGGACCTTATATGAAACTCTTAGAATACACCTTGTATCCTAGTTCCTCTGACAGTGTGAATTATAGGCTGGTGATCCTTTGCTCTAGGTCTAAAATCCATATATGAGTGATGATCCTCTTTTTGTGACAGGGTTACCTCATTCAGGATGGTTTCTTCAAGTTCCATCCATTTGCCTGCGAATTTCAAGATTCCATTTTTTTCCCCCGCAGAGTAGTACTCCATTGTGTAGATATGCCACATCTTCTTTATCCATTCTTCAGTTGAGGGGCATCTAGGTTGCTTCCAGGTTCTTGCTGTTACAAATAATGCTGCTATGAACATAGTTGAGCACATGTTTTTGTTGCACGGATGTGGATCATTTGGGTATATGCCTAAGAGGGGGATTGCCAGGTCCTGTGGTAAACTGATTCCCATTTTTCTAAGGAACCGCCATACTGATCTCCAAAATGGCTGTACAAGTTTGCACATCCTCTCCAGCATAAGTTGTCATTGGTGTTTTTAATTTTAGCCATTCTGACAGAGTTGTTTTGATGTGCATTTCCCTGATAGCTAAGGATGTTGAACACTTTCTCAAGTGTCTTTTAGCCTTTTTGAGTCCCTCTATTAAGAATTCTTTCTTCAGTTCTGCACCCCATTTTTAATAGGGTTATTTGGTGTTTTAGTGACTAGTTTCTTGAATTCTTTGTATATTTTGGAGATCAGCCCTTTGTCAGATATAGGATTGGTGAAGATCTTTTCCCAGTCTGTGGGTTGCTGTTTGGTCTTGTCCACTGTGTTCTTTGCCTTACAGAAGCTTCTAAGTTTGAAGAGGCCCCATTTATTAATTGTTTCTCTCAGTATCTGTGCTCCTGGAGTTATGTTCAGGAAGTGGTCTCCTATACAAATTTGTTCAAGGGTATCTCCTACTTTCTCTTCTAAGAGGTTCAGTGTGGCTGGATTGATGTGGAGGTCTTTGATCCATTTGGACTTGAGTTTTGTGCATGGCAGCAGACATGGGTCTATCTGCAGTTTTCTACACACCATCATCCAATTGTGCCAGCACCATTTGTTGAAGATGCTTTCCATGCCCCATTGTATTCTTTTAGCTGTTTTGTCGAAAATCAGGTGCTCATAGATGTGTGGGTTTATATCAGGATTTTCAATTCGATTCCATTGGTCTACCTGTCTATTTTTGTGCCAATACCAGGCTGTTTGCAGAACTATAGCTCTGTAGTAGAGCTTAAAGTCAGGGATGGTGATGCTTCCTGAAGTTCTTTTATTGTGCGTTGTTTTGGCTATCCTGGGTCTTTTGTTTTCCCATATAAAGTTGATTATTATCCTTTCAAGGTCAGTGAAGAATTGTGCTGGGATTTTAATGAGGATTGCATTGAATCTGTAGATTGCTTTTGGCGAGATTGCCATTTTTACTATGTTTATCCTACCTATCCAAGAGCATGGGAGATCTTTCCATTTTCTGGTATCTTCTTTAATTTCTTTCTTTAGAGTCACAAAGTTCTTATTATATAGGTCTTTCACTTGTTTGGTAAGCGTTACCCCAAGATACTTTATGTTGTTTGTGGCTATTGTAAAGAGTGATGTTTCTCTGATTTCTTTCTCTGTCTCTTTGTCGTCTGAATAAAGTAGGGCTACTGATTTTTTTGAGTTTATCTTGTATCTTGCTAGTTTGCTGAAGGTGTTTATCAGCTGTAGGAGTTCCCTGGTAGAGTTTATAAGGTCGCTTATGTAAACTATCATATCATCTGCAAATAGAGACAGTTTGACTTCTTCCTTTCCAATTTGGATGCCCTTGATCTCCTATTGTACTTTCTGGCTCCTTCCTCCCACTTTCATTCCATCTGCCCTTGCACTATATTGGACAAAATGACCAACATTCACGGCTAAGTTGTAAAAATCCTCACAGTGTTATCTTCCATGAATCATTGGCCTAACTTCTGGGTGTGGAGTTGGGAGAAGAGTTGAGGCAAGAGGATTACTGTGCACTATGAGTCTTACCTGGACTGCAAGGCGAGTTCTTGACTAGCCTGGGTTACAGAGAGAATTCCAGGTCAATCTAGGCTTGTATAGGGAGATCTGTCCCTTCTCTCCCCCAGAGTCTCCTAGTAATATAAGCTTCATTTAAATATTAATGATCCTTCAGAAAAAGTGGCTTTCTAGTGTGTCTATTTACCCAGGATACTTCCTAGACACAGCTACAGCTGTGGAGACAGCAATATGGCAGCTGCTAACCTATGTGAGAAAACCCATTTCTGGGTTCTAATGAAATTAGAATCCGTCTAGAAACACAACCATTTCAGTTCCCTTGGAGAAGAATGTATGAATGATCTGTCTATAGCTACTCCCCTCAAGCTCCTGAGTTTCTGTGTAGTCATAGCTGACCTTCATTCTTGGTGTTGAGTTACTGAGAGCTAAAAGTATAAAAGCGTGTTTTGTTTGCTCTTTTGTTATTTTTGCTTTGACAGGGCCTCACATGGTGGTTGTGAATTCTATCTGTCCTGTGTACTGGGAGTTCAGGTTTTGTATCATCACATCCTACATCGCTGCTCCAGGAATAACTTCTGTGAGCTCTAGTCTGTACCTTTGTCTTCTTTTCTACATACTTTATCTTTATCTTTTCTCTCCCTAGCTCATGTGGAACCCAATGTAGAGTTAATTTAAAAAAAAAACATACAAGAGATATTTGAACTTTTCTGCTAAAGATTTATGAATTTGCTCTTCACATTTTCCAAGAATAGCTGCGGGGCCATAGTCCAAATTTGCCTAAGAGATGTAACAACATATTTGGATAAGGCTGTTTCAGATCCTGCCTGGCATTTTTGACATAAGAGAGGTTACCAAAGCAAGAGAGTTGTTCAGCCTAGTGTATATCTATTTGGAATTGCTTTGGTCTCAGTTTATGTATTTATAAAGTAGTTAAGAAAAGAAGCAGGCTTTCCTCATTCAGAGTAACCAAAAAGCTGAACAGTATTTCCTTTTCACTGGGAAACAAAATCTGAATTTTTGTATCTTTAATAAACATCTGTGTTTTCATGTCTAATGTGCTTAACACTTCAGTAATAAATGTTATTTGGTGATAATTTATTCCCAGTATTTTTTGAGCTGTATAAATTTAAAAGTAGAGGGGGTGTATTCAATTATATTTTGTTAAAATTGAATTTGAGAAATGAAATCCTATTCTACATGGTGGTAGCACATAGTACAGCTGTTTTCTCTGCTTTATTTGGTTGCCTCTGGCAGAAAGCAGATTTATTATTTGGGGCTCTCTCTAAATTCACAGTTTGACAGCCATGTCCTTGTAGTCACCAAACTGTTCTTTTCCATTCATTAAATGGCAGCAAAACAGCCTATAAAGGTTACAGTTGTATCTCCATAACAGAAAACCCATCTCGCCATCCTAGCTTGATTGTCCTGTGTTTCTTGAAGGGAGAATAAACACCTTTCTACCTCTCTCCTAAAAATATGAACTGGCTGTGCAGACTTGGTCATTGCTAACACTGTTCATGCCCTTTGGGAAATTAACCATCCTACAGAAGAAGGTATTATTGTGCTTTGGGTCTAGTTGAGAGGATGGAGTAAGAGCATTTGCATTCTCGGTGATTCACTAGAAGGTCTCAGATCAGTGCATAGGTGCACAGATGAGATTAATCATGGTGTGACATCAGGGGCACACAAGTAGATGGCAGGTAGAAGAGACTCCAGTAGTGTGTGGAGCATGTGTGCACCACTTCCTATGTGAACCTCATAAGGCACATTCCCACCTCTTCCATGAAAATTACAGCAGTATGAGTTCAGGGTTCCTTCCCAGGCAAACCTATTTAAGTCTTCTGGTGTAGGGGAACACATAGGCATTCTCTGCCTAGAAACCACTGTTAAATACCAAGCTCTCAGAAAGAAATCAGGTGCCCACCATGAATCACAATGTTAGGCAAACAAGGCACAGCAAACCAATCTTATCAGTTAGAGAGTCTTTCTTATCTACCTAGGAAGCATCACAGGCCACATTCCCAGAACCAGTCAGGCCAGCCTTGTCAGAAGCCTTTCAGAAGATAGCCCCAGGTACAGGCTGCACTAGCCCTTCCTCTACAGCTTGCATTTTCACATTCCTAAACAGTCAGTAAAAATGCACAGAACCCTGACTGATAGGGATGTGAGCTGGACTATTAGAGGTCTGACTTTACACTTGATGAGGACACTTAGAACCAAAGCTAAATTTGGAGAATTCTATGAAAAAAAAATCTATGTTAAAAAAACTTAGGCATATGAGTTTTCAAAAATTATAGTTTATCACAATTTGTGTTATATTTTGTGCATTCAAGAAGACTGCTTCCAGAATTTTCAGACTTAGTTACTGTACAGTTGAAATTGGATCTTGTTGCCAACAACTTAAATTTGACCATGCTATCTGCTTATTGAACAATTATATCTGTGGGTGAATATTTCTGGAATAGCTGGGACCTTTCTCATACATTATTGGAAGAATGAATGGCAAATTGGATTTATCCAGAAATGGAATTAGGACTTAGTGACAGGCTACAATATTTCTTTTATAAAATAACTATTTTAGAACCATTTAGTCAAGTAAAGTAATTTATAAATTATAGCACCTTCCAGTTTTGAAAAGTAACTGCTCTTTTAAAAAGTCAAATGAATTAAGAGGTGTTAGGTAGGCGAATGAACAAAGATGATAGGATGGTGGACAACATGCTAGAAGCCACCTGTTTTCTTCCCACTGAGAGGGGTAAGTGTGGTTTCCTTCTGTAAAAGTTCAAAGCTGCCTCAGTACAAAGTAGCCATCATTTCCTGTCTCTGTTTTGTCACCCAAAATCTGCAGAGGGGAGCTTCTCTGATGGAGAACAGAAGCTAAGAGTCTGGGACTTGACTTGGAAGATTGTCACAAGGAGCCATATCACTGGCCTATTATCTGTAGTACTGAATGGATCCTTCGCCACTAAGAAGGATTGGATCTTATGTCACATGAACATTCTTCCCTTGTTACAGCTCTGGTTTGACTGACAATGTTTTCTATACAGGGAATTTAAAATGTATTTCTGTAGGGCTTAATTAATAGGCACCTAGGTACCCAGTGTACCATACACACACAGTGTGTGTTTGAATACATATTTGTGAGTGTGCGTGCCTGTGTGTGTGTGTGTGTGTGTGTGTGTGTGTGTGTGTGTGTGGTGTGCCTTTTGTTTGCTCCCTGTCTCTCACTTGCTCCTTCTTGCTCCTGATCCTTTTCATTCCTGGAGTGAAATTCTGTCAACATTAAGCAGCTCACAGAAGATGGAGCTTAGAAAAGCATTCCTTGTCACCTGCTCTTTTTCTTCCAAAACTAGGGCTGTCTCCTTGGGTAGAGAAGTTTCCATAATGAGATCTATGCACTCCAGCACCCCTCTTCTTTCAAGTAAACACATCTTGTCTGCATTCCAGGATTTGTTTGTAACTGAAGACCTCTTCTGTTAAATGCTATAGTAGTTGAGTAGAAACTACCAAAAGCCGTGTTTGATAGGGACTGGTTTAAAGATGGACATCTATTTCTCCATGGCAGACACAGAAAGGGATGACAGAAACACTCAGAGATGTAATCTTGTATTATACAATATGCACTTATTGAAATAAACAAAGAGAATGTATATGATCAGAACTGATGAAGGTAAAACTCATTTAATAAGGTATTTGCCAGTCAGAGAATATATGTTCACATAATTGAGTCATTTATGCCCAAGGCACAATTTATAGGGAGTTAATAATGAACAGTACATGGTGTTTAATTAATTTAACCCTCACTCTGGAAAGAGGCAAGAGTGTAGATAGCCTGCACAGGCAAAATCAGTGCACTGTGAAGGGCTGGTATGCATTGACTCTGGAACAGGCAAGCTGTTCTGAAAGGTGACATACACGCTGACGTGCTAATGTTGAAGATGCTTAGGGATAGCTCAGGTAAAGGGGAAAGATCCTTCAGTTTTAAGGTTAGGAAAAAGGGGACTTGACAAATAATTCTGCACAGGCAAAAAGAATCAAGGACTTACAGCACCCTGAGTATAGGTCAGGTCAATGTGGCTAAAGCAGAGAGTCCAGGAACTGAGGGTTAGAATGAGGCACCAGATAGAAGAGGAAATCTAATCATAAAGAGCCTTGTCACTATGTTAACAAGGTTGAAATTTATTCTCAACTTGATATTTTCCCTCCAATCTCTCAGCCATGCTTAATGGCCTCCTCTTAGTCATATAGTAGGTGCTGGAAGCCATGAGCTAGATGTAGTCATTTTTATGCCTACACAGTGAACTGCTATAGCAGGCATCTAGTGAGTAAGAGATAGATGACAGAGTCAGAATATTTGTATTATAATGCCCCTAGGTAATGTTGGAGCTAAAATGTCACAAATATCTCCATAGAATCCAGCAGACAAAAGGAGCATAGAAATTGGACAAGTCATTAAACTCTGTTTACAGATTTAGGTTTAAGACTTTTAGTGGAAAAGAACACATTCCCACATAACATGATAGCATGATGAATTAGAATATTGTAAGAAATATGCAGAATACAGGAGTTCCCTGGGAAATGGGAAACATCATTCTTCATGGACAGTACTAGTAGTAATCTGGTGTGTGTGTGTGTGTGTGTGTGTGTGTGTGTGTGTGTGTGTGTGTCTGTCTGTCTGTCTGCCTGCCTGCCTGCCTGCCTATCGGTCTGTCTGTCTGTCAGTCAGTCAGTCAACCCTCCTCAGGTTGTTGATGAGTCCTTAGAAAGCTTTTTTATTTCACAGAGTACATTGAGCCAGCCACCTACCAGCTCTCTTCTTAGACCTCTCTCCAAGCTGGTGTTCTAGTCCCTTTTTCCTGCTAAGCCGTCTGTCTGAATATGTATGCTTAGCACTCCAGGCCTGCTCTCACCTTCAAGGGTGTAGGAGAGGGTACCATCCCGCAAGGGATCAGAAGATCTCATCAGGTGATGTTTCTAGTATCAGTTCTTGTTTCTCTGAGTTGAACATCACTGCTTACTCTCAGAGTGGTCTGACAGTAGCAAGTTACTATTGGCTTGGTATTTACTCAAAGGAATCTAAGATAGTATATTACAGTGTTGCTTAGACATCTACATTTATTGCTTCAGTATTCATAATAGCCAAGATTTATCCATCCTAGATGACCATCAATGCATGTTGAGTGGATAAAAGATTGGGGAGTAGAATTTTATTCAATGGAAATTTTATTTGACTATAAAGAGGAATGAAATAATATCAATGGCAGGAAAATAGATATAATGGAAGATATTTATGTTAAGTGAAATAAGCTAGAGTTAAAAAGATAAAGGCCACATTTTCTCCCTGACACAGAATCCAGGTTTGCATACATCTACTTATATAGACACATATATTTAATTTAAATGAACTCAATGATGTTTATTTTTTCATCATTTTTTGCCACTGATCATGCTTTTTGGTGGCAAGGTAAAAAATAAAACAAACAAGCAAACAAACAAAACCTGTCTAGTCTCATCTCCTCAAATTTTCCTGTTTTCTAAGTATTTTATAAGTTTAACCTTGTGCATTTAAATTTGCAGTCCATTTTGAGTTAATCTTTGTGTTGGCTATGAGATGTAGAATGTTTTTCTTTCATTTTCTTAGTTATTTGCAACAGTAGCTGTATGGTAACATTTCTGTCTCCTGTGAGATGACCTTGGTGAAAAGGTCATCGGTGCATCCCATTTGGGTCTCTTTCTTTATTCTCTGTTCTGAACCACTGGTCCATGTGCTGTTCTTTCTATCAATAAAAAAAAAAAAAATGACTTTGTCTACCACTGTCCTGTAGTGGACAGACTGACTCCTCCCATTTCATTCTTATTTGTCAAATTGCCTTAGGTGTTGTCATTTATTTACTTCCTCACACAAATTTATGATAATCTTATTTAAATTTGTTCAGTAATCTTGTTCAGATTTTATAGGAGTTCTATTAAATCTTATACCCAGCTGGGGAGAATTTTTATATTCCCTATATTGACTCTTTAAAATTCATGTGAATGCATTTTCCATGATTCACTTATTTACATCTTTGAATTATTACATTAATGATTTTATAAGTGTTTTCAGCAGACACATCTTCTGTTCTATAGATTTATAACTATGTATTTCAATTTTTAGGTAGTTGTGCTACTGTATTTTAATATGCCATATGTTCATCAATAGTACATGGAAATATATTTGGGTAGTTTTCATCTTTTAGGTTCAAAGAAACCTAAGACGTTAGAAAGATAACTCACATACCTCCACCTAATACATAGTCTCCACATTACATAACTACAGGCCAGAGAGGTAAATCTCTCACAATTAATAAACCTACACAGATCCATCATGATCACCCAAATTAGCACTCTATGATGTGGTTGATTTTTGTATCTTTTGACTCCAATGAACATACCTGTTTGTCCTTGTTCTTAGATGTATTGGTGACTAGTTTGGATTATGTGCCTCAATAATTACACCATCTGTGAATATAGACATTTTAATTTCTTCACTTTTATTTCATATACATTTTATCTCCTTTCTCTTCTATTATTTTAAGAAGCCAGAACTTCTTCCACTACAGCTAACAGGAGTTGGAAGAATATATATTTTTGCTCTGTTCCTAATATCACAAAGAAAGCATTCAGTATTTCAGCATTGATATAAGTAATATTTGTTGCAGGGTTTTTGTCGGTGTTCTTGTTCAAATTGAGGAAATTTCCTGTATTCTTGTTATCTGAGGTTTTTAAACACAAGTGAGTCTTATGAGATTTATGAGTTTTGCCTCTTTTTCCCATGAGAACATGTGACATCTCTACCGTACCTCATTAGCACTGTAAGTTGCATTGATAAGTTAGATGTAAGAGTTCACTGTTTAAAATTCTACTCATGTTTGGTTTGTTTGTTCCACTCTCATTTCCTAAGAATGTAAGCAGAGTATTATTTTTGCCTATTATAACCGAGGATTCTACTTTTCAACTGTTAATGAGTCTATCAACTACTGTTTAAGATATTTCAAAGGTGTGAAATTTTACTGATAGTATTAGTGGTCATTTAACTGAGTAAGTAGTTTTAAGAATGAGATATCACCCTCCATGTGGAGTGTGTGTGTGTGTGTGTGTGCGGGGGGGAAATGGGATAAGAGAGTGGGGGGGGGGTTGGAAGGGAGGGAGGGACATGGAACTGGGATTGATACATAAAATAAGAAAAATAAAATAAAAGAAAAGAAAAGAATGAGTATATAATATGCATTTTTCCTAAGCATTGTTTTTAATCAGGAGGCTATTCAAGAAGTCAAGCCTAAGCATATATCAACTGTTATTCCATGGCTCATTGATGTCATTGGAGCAGAAGTTTCAGGTTATTACATTATCTCAGACCATTGGCTCGAAAGTAGTTTAACTGGTGACTTGGTTAATGAATGAATCCTTCTCTAAGATGCTGAGAGAACATTCCTCATCTTCTTCCTCCCTCTGTCTCCTCTTCCCCATCCTCTTCTCTTGAAAGTCTTTAGAGAGCTGGAAAACTTAGTCTATACAATTAAACACAAGAGATAATAATTTTTTTTTAGCTATTTCTTTTATGTAATTAGCAAGACAGTGGCTATAATTAGGGCTTATAAATTTGGAAATATGTTAAATGTGTGTTAAAATGTATGAAAACATGTCCTTTTGCCCATTCCTTCCTGTACCACAGATGGTTTGAGCTTTTGCTGTGTTCCATGTGGTTGTGGCCCTAGTCCTAACTGTTAATTCTATTTCCCCACTGATTTTAAACAAAGCAGCAGTGCTTGCCTGTGCCCTACGCTTCTGTGGTTTTCAGTGGTCCCTACTTCTGGTGGCAACTGTGTGGCATCAACAGACACACAAAATGTATCGCTCTCCTTACCGGGACTGCTTTGATTATGAATCTCCCTCTTGGTTCTGCACATGAGAACATGGTGTCCAGTATAGGAGACATTTTAAGAAATTGCTGTGGTTATTATGTGAATCTCTTGGGCATGTTTATGCCTCCTTTAATTGTCATTCCCTGAGCATTTTTGTCATTGTCGGAAGAGTTTAGGTCACTTGGGGCTTTTTCATTCAGATTCAATTTTCTATTTCTTCCACTTTTAGACCTTCCAAGAAATAGTTTTTGGTGGATTTTATTTAATCTTCCACAGACCTTGGCTTAATGACTTCTGAGGGGTCATCGTGTGTGTTGTTCATTCTCACTTTCACATTGCCTTCCACAACTATGAGATCGCAGGTGCTTGATTCCCCAGGAATTTTCCTCTTCATTATACTCCTAGGCAGCTTAACATTATTTCCAACTGACTACTTTCTAACACACAATATTGTTTCTTTTCCATAAATTATTGGATAAAATGCATCCTCAGTGTTAGTTTTTAAAACATATATTTTTATTTTAAATTAAGTCTATGAGTATGTAGAGTATGTGCACATGAGTTCAGATGTGTATAGATCCAGAGGCATCAATTTTCCCTGGATCTGGATATACAGATGATTCTGAGTCACTGAACATGGTGAGTCCATAGTGCCAAGACTAAACTCAGGTCCTCTACAAGAGCAGCATGTGCTTTTAACTGCTGGGATACCTCTCCAGCCATTTCAGTGTTCTTTTTATTTTAAGTTTAGACATTTTAAAAGAAGGCCAAATGTTAACATCTGTGCACCTAGCACAATTACATGTCAGTGGTGGCAATAAAGGATATAGAAAACTTGGGAAGAATACATTTTGGTAGAAGGGTTAAGATTTCCCTTTCGTGCCCTCATAGTTTTACATGTCTTAAATATATATATATATATATAATATTATATTATATTTATTTGCATGTCTTTTGAAGAAGTTTTACCTAAGCTTTACTTGTCATGTATCTAGTTTGTTTCCCCAATTAGAGTGTATCATCTTCCTACAGAACAGTTTCTTTAAGAACTTCTTCCAGAGTCCTAAGGCTGGAAGAGTAATGCTTAGTAGATTGTAGACACTCAACAAATTGAAGCCAAGCATGAGTCGGCTGTGCATGTACCAAATGAAGAGGATCCACTACTCCTTCCCCAAGATGATCTAGTGTATTAGGAGGATAGAAAATGCAGGAAAGTATGTGTTCAGGAGAGTGCTCTCTCAACCTGAGGTGACACTGGGTTCATTTCCCAGAAGCACAAACAGCAGAAACAATAGCAACAAAAATATATGATATGAGCCATGAAGAAGATAATAATAAAGGACTTGATGAAAAATCAGGATATAAATAGAGTAATAGAGTAAATTTTCATAAACAAATTAGTATTTAAGATTTAGAAGCAGGGATGTTAAAAGGCAAAATTTACAACATGATTATAGTATTTGCTATTAAAGTACCATGTATGACTGCCAAGGAGCCCATTTTCGATCAGATATAGTCTATAGAAATGGAGCATCTATGTGAACACTCTCCTGGGGTTCAGATGGTCCTGATGATAGACATGCTAGGTTACACCTTACTCCCTATGTCGTCTTCGTGGGGTCTTAGATGGAGCACATTGCCTCAGGTTCCAGCTAATGCCTGGATATGGTAGGAAATAGGACTAGAAGGTGAGGAGAAGGCCAAGTTGGAAGAATGTTGAGGTCAGCATGTGACTTATTTTGTGAATAATTGAAGTTCTATCATAATAAAACTAATGCAGTTGTGGAGGAGAATCTGAAGGCCAGCTCTTCTGCAGTCCTTGAAACATAAAGGGGAGATGTGTTTAAGGAGATAAGAAAGAGAATGCAAGGCAGATAACAAACTTTTGTAATGCGGGGAGGGTATATGTTCTCGTTCGTAGCAATCTTCAATTGTTTTTATTGATTCTCAAGTAGGGTGGATTTGGACAGCGTAAAGCAGACATGATTGGTTCAACAAGAGTGTGTAATAGTAATTCAACTGTAAACATTCTATATTTCTAAAAGCTGGAAAAAAAAAAAGTGAAACAGTATCCCAAATGACCTATGCCTTCTCAGAAGCCTAACATAACAAACTAGCATAGAATTCCCAGAACACACAGTCTTGATACAGTGTGATGTCTGCACCATCTTTCCCAAAATGGAAAAGAACAACTCAGCAAGATTGGAAAGGTGGGAGATTCAGAGGGATACTGTCTTCTGCCTATGTCCAGAAGCCCGTGCATTCATTCAGAAGGAAGGGAAGAATGAGTAAGAAGAAACCTTGATCGATCATGGAGTTCATGATAGGTCTCTGACTGGCATAACAGTGGGAGGGTCTGTCTGGAGGGAAGGCAGTAGATTGCAGTAAATGCACAGAAAGAATAGGATCAGTGATCTGCTCCATGCATGAGAGGCATAAAGGCCACACTAGATTTGCATGTGGAAAATAAAAGTTCTTTCTTTTTCAAGGAAGCCCTAGCTGACCTACCGTATGATTTTGCCTTGGCTAGACTGTGAAGAGGGGGACAGATAAAGCTGCATTCTCAATGTGCATAAGACCCTACCTTCATTTCCTTTGTACTGAGAGGCAGAGAGCATAAAAAGGTGGTGCTGACCCATGTCATTTATTTGGTAAGTGGTGAGTGACAAGACCACGACATAAGAGTAGATTGGTTTATAGGTTTTGACATTATCTTTCCAAATGACAGAATGTAAGTGCATCCACTCAAAGTGGTCCCAGCTATTGCTGAACTGAGCTTTCCACCTCCTGCCAGGGAGGTTTCTTTACCCATCCACGAGACAGCTGATTAGCATAGAAAAATGCATGTCCTTTCCATTTGGCCCAGATTTGCTTTCTAAATTAGGTACAGAAGGAGTGAAAATTCTAGCAGATGGATTAATTAGCTAATTGTTTTACAATAATCTAGAAGGCATGTGCTTTGGAGTTTAAGTTTTCCCAACTGTAAAATAAAGATGCTAGCTACTTGCCTCCTGTACTGGAATGTCACTGCAAGGTGCTTAAAGCTCTCTGAAATCAGTCCAGGGGCTTTATTCCTTTAATTTATCATTAGAGTTTTCTGCAATAGAACATGGCAGCTTTATCATTACCAATAATTTGGGGTCTTAGGCATTCAGACTCAAGTTTGGGGCTTACAAAATAGCTGGTATCTGTTGTGTGGTTTGGGTTCTTCTGGGGAATGGAAGAAAACATAGCCGAGGCTCCTCAGCCTCCTCTATACCTTTCAGGCTGCAGTGAAATGTTGTTGAGCAGAACTGGCCCCATTGCTCATTGCATGTGACTCCTTTCTTGTCACCAATCCTTTTCTCATTAGAATATCTTTGAAGTGTGATGTGAAGTCTTGCCAACCTTGTGGGTAATTGATTTTTTTCTTCAGCTTTGCTTTTTGGAATTAAGAATTTAGCACCTCAGTTATAGCAGTATTTATTTATCCTCATTTATAATTTATAAATGCAGAGAGCAAATTCTAAGTACAAACACTGCTGCTTATCTACAATAATGAGTGTAAATGCTCATAGACACCATGAAATGAGATGAATCTATAGTTATGGAAGGGTTAGTGAACAGCCATCATTTCCCTTGTGATCTCTTATCCATTCTTATTCTTGATAATTACTAGTAAATGATAAAAGGGTCACAAAAATGATTGATTAGATGTTAAGAGTGCAAACCTTTTGTTTGTGTGTACATGTGCATTTTTCTGTATGAATGCAGATGTGCATGTACAGGTGAAAGGAAATTTGAGAATGATCCTTGCTTTTTGCTTTATTTGAGGTATGGCCCCATGTCCTATACTGCTGTGGGTACCAGCCTAGTTGCCTGCTAGCTTCTGAGCATTTCCCACTTTCCTTCCATTTCTTACCTTAGGAGTATCAGGAACACAGATACCCACTACTTCATCTTGCTTGATGTAGACTCTGGAATCTGAACTCAGGTCTCTAACAGTTGCACAGCAAGTGATTTGCCTACAGAATCTTGTTCCCTGCCTAGACTTTGACTTTAAAGTCAAAAGAAACAGAAGGTGACAGACAGATCACTTTCTGGATTTAGCCTGAATGCAGCTGCCACCAGTTTTGAGCAGGACTTGGGGAGCTCTAGGGAAAGTTGTCCAGCAAGAACCACCTGTACCAGTGTGGCAGAATCCACCAGCTACATAGTTTTCTGCACCTCCATTGCCCCCACCCCCACTTCACACACACATTCCTCTCCTTGGAGCTAAACTACTTTAAAGCACTTCTTAAGTTCACTTTCTCCATTTCCTTCGCACATTCTTTAGCTTCCTCCAATATCTTCCATGCGCATTCTCAGCCACATTAGACAGTTCTTTCTATTGCATCCATTCTGTAAGTGTATTGTTACAATTTTCATTCTTAATGTTTTTATTAATAAATGCAACACCATAGATTCACCCCTATGCTTATAAAATAAAATCTTAATAACAACTGTTCATTTCCCTGGCCTCCTACTTCTCTCCACACAGAACAAGGGATTATTACCTGTAGCAAAGGTTAGGTTAACACACAAAATGGAGGTTCACAAAGTTCATGGTTAAGGAATCTGTTGCTTAGATTTGGGCTTTGGTGGGGAAAAGCCCAAAGGGGAGATTTTTCTCTAGGTTTAAAATAGGATTATTTCTTTCAATAAATCTTATCTATGAGGGAGCTAGGTGGCTAAGTTAAGAAGTAGCAGGAAAATAGTTTCAGCTGAAAGGTATTTGGTAATTGTCTATGTACAATTGTTTTTGTCTATGTACAAACAAAGTTATAAGATGACCTTATTTTATCCCTTTTAATCATGTCCTCAGAGCAACCTTGCTGAAGGTTTATATTTACGGTGATGGTTTATATCAAATAGTAGGAGAGGGTGTCCCTGTGGTGAATGTCAGGGCAACTTATAAATGACAAGTGTGGCTCCCCCCCACCAACCCTTCTTTTTAGATTTGAAGAAGCTGAGAGGGTGTGTCTAGGCACAGGGTGTTGAAATACCATCTAATATAGAGAACATGATTCTGGTAAGGGGCAAAGTGGGCTTCCTAATGTGTTTCGTGTTACTGTAACAAAACTACTGCACAGAGAAAGCCGGCTTACTTGATTTTCTATTCTTATTTGAAAGTCCAATGAGTGTGGTGCCATGAGGACTCCCCTTGCTCTATCACAAAGAAGACAGCTTCACCCTGCAGATCTGCATGCAAGAAACAGAAAGGGAAGAGGCAAAAGACAGGGAGAAGGGGACGGAAGGAGAAATTACACAGTGAAAGAAGGAGCAAGGGACCAAAGAGGGTCCAGGCTCATGTTTTATTGCTACCACCCCCACACAGTGTGTGTGTGTGTGTGTGTGTGTGTGTGTGTGTGTGTGTGTGTGTGTGCGCGCACACACTTCTTTGTAACTCTATCTCACTCTGTCATCTCTCGCTTTGGAAATAACTAAATTCTAGGGGGACGATGTTAATTTCTTTCTATGGTATGCCCCTGTGACCTTATATAGAAGTTCCCCCTAAATGCTTAGCACAGGAGTCCCAATTAGCACATGAGCCTGTGGGAAGCATACTCAAACCAGCACAGAACACAAGTGCTGACCCCCAAAACTGGCAGAGTTCCCCATCCAGTCATGGATAGCATCACTACCAGTGTTTTGGTAAAACTACTCCAAGTTAAGGCAACATAGAATCACTCTGGAAATTCCTCTTGATTTGCTTTGCCACTTATCTCCTTTCCTTGCCATGGCATTGAAGTTCTACAGCTGAGGAATCTCACTTACCCATCACTTTCTAGTAGCCCGTGGACCCTTCCAACATCATCTTTTGGCTAGTTTCAACATGCCATTGACCCTTGATCCCTCTCCAGCCTTGACTTCTCTGATGTGCTCCTTCTTCTCTGCCTAGATATCTCTAGGTACTTCGGCTTGACTCATCAACTTATCCATATTCTGAATTTAATGTTTCTGGTACCAATTCCCTGATGGCACTGTGCTGGATCAGCGGCACATGTCACTTAGACACGATGTTGCTGCATGTCTCCATAACACCACCATTCATAATCCGGTCATTCTGTCTGTCAGAGAGGTCCCTTTTCCCTTTCTGCTTCTGCATAAAATCTTGCACAGAGCTTTCTCCAAGTCTTCTGGAGAAGATGGACTGTACCTTCTGTGTAACCCCATTAGCCCATTTGTTCCTCTGTTATCACAGCAGCCTCAATTGTTTACTTATCCTTCACTTCTAGCACCAAACTTTAAACTCTCAAGTTCAGCAACCTTATCCCAGTATGCTTCATGTACTGAAACCAGTGTCTCCAGCATAAATACATAACATACATATACCACACACACACACACACACACACACACACACACACACACACACACATCTCACCTCTTAATGAGACCTGGCCTTAAGTGGGTCATTAGTCAATGCTAGTTAAACATCTTGATGTCTAAGGATCTCTCTCTTCTCTCTCTGTGTGAGTGTATGTATGCATGTTTGCATGTGCACTATGACATGTGTACAGCGGCCAGAGGACAACTTTTGGGAGTTGGTTGTCTCTTTCTATCACATGGGTCCCAGGATCTAACCCGGGTTGTCAGACATCAGTGACAAGCAAGCACCTTTACCTGGCGAGTCATCTAGCTGGCTTTATCTAAGGATTTCTGCTAGAATTTTCCTAGTCCTAAAATAACCAGGAATTTGATCTTTTAATAAAAATATTAAGCCAAGTATGTTGTATGTTTGCATTTTGCTTTACTAAGAAAATACATTTTTTCAAAAGTATTGAGACTGATGTTAGGTGAGCCGAGCTGTGCTTTTCCTCATAAATTATATATTTTCAGAAAGTTGGTTTTTATTTTGGCCATGACTTTTAATGACTTCAGCAATATCTTTCTCAGTGAAACACACATTTTTTCCATTTTACCTATAAATTTCATCTACAAATCATGGCTTTTCTACCCCTCCTTGAATTTAAGGAAATGTCAGACTCTGAGATGGGAACCAGGACTCCTGCTTTCCAGCCCTGTGCTATTTTCTCTACACCTAGCTGGATTTTGTGAAGGAGATGAGTCTGGATGAAGTATAGTACAAGGTGAGATCTGGCCATGCTTGGTTTACAGAGTAGGGCAGATGTTTCTATCCTGCTCTTCTTCTTTGTATTTATTTATTTTGAGACAGGGTTTCTCTGTGTAGTCCTGGATGTTCTGTAACTCACTATGTAGACTAGTCTGGCCTCTAACTCTGACTTCTAAGTGCTGGGTTTAAAGGTGTGTGCCACCATGCTCAGCTTACACTATACTTTCAAAAGACCTTTATTTAGAAATAATTATATATTAATTGGACACTGGACAGTGAAAAGGTCCTTCCTTTTCATGCCTCATTTGACTTTCCTGTTCCTATGAATATTATAAATGAAATAGAATGATAAAACCACACCCTAAATGCCTCCTGTCACCTTCCTAAATTTGACCTTGTAGGTAGCTCTGTTTGATGCAAACACCAGAACTGTTTGATGGGCACTGACAGTGTTCCTCAGCAAGCAAAAGAGGAGGCAGGTAGAGTCAATGTGGACTTCTGGGCAGGGGAACAGCTAGTCAGTCTAAAGAGGAAGCAAGGCATAGGCAGAGAATATATAAGGGTAATTGTCAGGAGTAGGCAGCTGGGAGAGGAAGACAGAGTGTTGATCTGAGAACAGATCATTGTTTGCAATGTATGTAAATAAGGACCCCCTCAGTCCCTCTGATTATCAGCTTTCATGTTTTTCTCAAGCTGGGGGTCCTTTGAAATGTCTGCAGATTTGTGGTGTCAGTCACAGTGAAGACAACAGCTGGGGTGGCACTTGAACTCTGGAAAGCTTTTGCATGGTTGTTTAAGGAAACCTAGCAAACTTCTCATAGCATTATCACTAAGATTGGGTGCTCAGGAAGAGTCCTTTGCCTGGCAAGTAAGTTAGACAAAGTACATAGTCTCTGTACTGAAGGTGTAACCCTGTTTTATTGAAACACTAGTGTGAAGATACAGAAGTCTGTGAACAGTGTGCAACCCGGAGGCCTAGGAAGTGATCTGCTGTGTTGTTTCTAGATGAACAAGGCCTTGTCATGGCACAGGCTGTGTGTCATGGTGGGGGAAATCTCTTTGTGTTCTTTTACAGAACCTTCCATTTGGTTCCTGACATGGGTTTCTGGGCTGTCTGTCAAAGTCACACTCCCATAGGATGTTACTTATGTTAGTCATATCACTGAGTCAGAACAAAGGAAGTAAACATGTAAGGGACTTCAGTGACACCTTGGTTAGTCCTTTCTGGCTAAGGGAGCATCTAAAACTCTTGATCTCATTGTAAAGCTCTTAATGGAGATTAAATGATGTTCATTAAAATCTGAAGCCTTCTCGGAATCACTACTCTACAGGATAACTGCCCTTATATCAGTCTTGAGACCCATTAAGTTGCTTCTAGGGAGAAAATGTCTCACCTTTTCTTTCTACAGAGAAGAAGCTCATATTAAAAAATAATAAAGTGGAAGGGACTGCACCAAGCCCAGTGTATTTTCAACATTCCCTGAGGGCATATAAAAAAGGTTTGATAGCTAAGAGACAAGTCAAACCAGGAAAAAACAGAGGAAAAAATGATCTGGTCAATAAGATGGTGGATTTTTAGATTTCCCTGTGTTTTATTAAGAATTGAATGACAATGGAAGATAGATGTACAGCACCTTAGGTCCCCATGTCTATCTAATCAAAATGAGCACTTTAATAAAACCCATGGAAACTCCTCTGATCTTTTAGTTCAACATGGCCCTTTTTACACAGTAAGCATTTGGTACGTATTTGGTAGTCAGTTGGACGTGGCTTGTTTACTATCACATAACCTGGATTTGAGAAAAGATACTTCATAGTGACACCGCTGCACTACCTTACATATGCTCTGTATAGGAATCCCACATGCTTGGGCTGGGGGGATAGCTCTTGCCTTGCAAGCATAAGGATCTAAGTTTGATCCCCAAACTTTTATTTTAAAAAAGCCATGCATAGCATCATGCACTTGTAATTCTAGCACAGGGGAGTTGGGGAGGGGTTGATCTTTAGGTCTCTCTGGACTATTTGGTAGATTCTAGGCCAGTGAGAGACTTTGTCTCAGAAAACACCCTAGGAATTATGACCAAGACTGTCTCTACACATGTACAATTGTGTAAACACACACATGCATTTACATTTACATGCATGTGTGTGTGTGCACATGCACTCTCACACACACAATCCTGCATAGAATCTTTCTTGTAAGTGGGGTGGGGGTTACTGAGCATGTGGAGGCTTCAAAGGCCTGTCTCTTGCTTTCCACAGCTTCCTGCTACATGGTTAGTCACTCCAGCATGGGATAGAATGTTTCATTATTTTGTTCCTTGGAGATTATTCCAATGCAGTTCTAATTTCAGCAATCATTGCAGTTTCATGTGTCTAATCAAAGGACCATATTCCAATTTTATTTTTCATATAGAAGCATTTTATGCTCACCCTGAGAAGAAGCTTTTCAGTAAGACCCATTACAAGAGGGTGTCATGCTGTCAAAAGAAGAGGTCAAAGCATCCTTTCCTTTCCTGCACACATCTAAATGCTTAGTGCTTAGTTGGGAATGCTTAAGGTTGTTCTGAACCCTGGGAATATGTGCAGTAGCAGTAGCTGAAGTCAGAACATGGGTGAATCAATCATGCCAGCTGACCAGCTGACAAATTGCAGCACAGAAGTACTCTGGAAACTTTGAGATCTCACCCAAGTATTATGTGTGAGTCTACTGCTCCTGCTGGATAGCGGTCAGTGGACTCATGCCTAGGCTTCTGATGAGTCCTCGGGTACAGAGAAACTTGCCTGATGCTTTGATGCTTACAGCCACATGCCTACAGCCATAACATATATTGTTCTGATGTCCACTGTGCCCACCTCCATGCCAGGCACCTTCATGTCCATGGTTGTTTTCATCTCCCAGGTGCCATTCTGTTCAAATAGGAATATGAGGGGAACTTTTAGATTAACTCTTTACCTTCCCTCTGTCTTTCTCCCTGAAACTCCCTAAGACTCCCTTTGATCTTTAACCAAAAGAAAATTTCCTGCCCTCTCCTTTCCTCTTCCTTTTACTGTTCTCCTTCCCTTCCATTCCTTCCATTTTCTCTTTTAAAAATGAACTAGGGTTGGGGAAGCTAAGGTTATGACTTACACTTCTCCATCAGTAGGATGTTAACTTCAGGGTCCTGGATGATGATAAACTTTGGAGATGCTCATGTCCCTTTTATAAAATGGCATCACATTTTACATCTAATAAATATCTTCCATTATATTTTAAATAATTTCTAGATCATTCATATTCATAATACCTAGTACAATGTGTTATTTAAATAGTTTTTCTAGATTAGGGACTAAGAATAAGTAAAAGTAATATGTACATGTTCAAAACAAGCATAAGTTTTAAAGAATATTTTCAGTCTATTGTTTGAATCCACAGTCAAGGAACCAGTGAATAGAGAAGGTGAAATGTTTAATTTAGATTCTAAGGTGCAATTTAGAGGTCAGGGACAGGGTCTTGAGTTTGGGGTTCCGGTGGCCATTGTGCTTTTACCCAGCTCTGTCACTTTACACAATCTTCATTCTGATGACATGCTGTTCTGATCTCTCTCTTACACTGTTTGACCAAGTTTGTTCCCACTGATGTAAAATCAAATTTGTTTTAATGGCTAGGACAAGTACTTAGCATGCACTATCTTAGTTTTCAACACAAAACCTCTTCTGGGAAGGCCATGTTGTATTGGGAGACAAAGGCTGAAAGAAACCAAATGAGGTAGGTCTCATGAGGCCTGACCCCAGGAAGCCTGCTCAACCACTGAACTGTATCCCAATATAAAGGATATCAAAGATATGCAAGTACTTAGCAAACCACAGATTGACATAGGAAGTTTTGTTTAGTGTCAGGAATTGGAAAAGCAGGTGCTTACCTAGACAGATAGTTTGAAGAATGAGCCTCATTGAAGGAAGAACCATGTCACCGGGGCAGGGTTGGAAAGTTTAAGACTCTGCCCTACTCCCACTTTATTGTTTCTGCTCCATGCTTATAGTAAAGGATGTGAGCCCTCAGCTCCTGTACCAGCCTGCCATGCCTGCTGTGTTTGTTGCCTTGTCTTCTTGCCATAACTGATTCTTACCCCTCTGCGACCATAAACCTGAATAAACTCTTTCTCCTATTTATTTATTCATGGCAGAAGTATAAAAGTAACTAATACAGTATTCAAGAAATACCTCCTGAACCTCCATCTCCCCTCTTCTTTGGTCCTATTGCCTTGACTCAAATCTTTACTTATCAGTAATGGTGTAATGATCACAGATACGCTATTCCTAATGCCAGTCTATAATTTATTCTCATACTGTCCACGTGCAAAAAGTCAATTCTAATCCTGTTGAGGTTAAAAATTAAGATGCTAGCAAATTGCCTCCTGTGAGGTTAGATTCCCACCACAGTATAAAAGTCCTTTGCTATAAACCTTTCACACTGCATCCCTATTGCCCCTTATACTCCATCTCTTTCTTGATTGGTCATCCTGCCTTCTAGGCCATCTTTCATAGCCAGGAAGGTGAAGCTGGCAGTAAGTGCATCCAGTGTCCAAAGGTCAATGCAGAGAGAACACATTTGGGAAATGCTGAATAGTATTGAGTTAGAAAGCAAATATATATTAAATTCATGCTTTATGCAATCTCTTTGGGCATGCAAACAATAACTTCTATTTCTGAAAGCTGTTTACAACCACAATACTCTGAAATGTTTTTAGCTAATATCATAATTATTGCTCTCTGAGGGTTTAGTAACAGGTCTTGAGTGTGAGACACTGAAGGCAGCACAGGCAATACCAGGAAAGACACTTGGGTTGGGTGGGTTGGAACCATGACATTAATAAACAATATTAAATTTTATGAAAGAGGAGTGTAAGATGCATTTATTTGTTGTTAGGCTTCCAATATTTTCTACTACTTATTTATTTATTTTACTTTTTTTGTTTTTCAAAACAGGGTTTCTCTATGTAGCCCTGGCTGTCCTGGAACTGCTCTGTAGATCAGGCTGACCTCAAACTCAGAAATCTACGAGCTTCTGCCTTTCAAATTCTGGGATTAAAGGCATGTACCACCACTGCCCAGCATTATTTTTCTACATTTTGACTCTGTTTCCATTCTCAGCGATATGGTACAAAGAGAGGTGGCTTTGTTGGAATCATTTTATGAGTTTCTAAAATAATTCTGCAAGATGTACACTTTCTCTACTCCTCTTATATAACCACCACCTTCCCAAAAGAAAGTCCCTCCTTTGTGTGCTGATGACTACCTTGTAAAAAGGGAAGGGAGAAGTTGGAGAAGTTAGGTTATTTATTTTGTCTTGACTAACAGTAATGGTTTCATTCTTAACCTTCACTTAGCTAACACAACTTTTCCAAGTGTCCATGTGGGTGGGTATGACCTTCTTCATCTTGGGGTGCTTCCTGTTGGTTTTCTTTGGGGTGTGGAAATAGGGACCAAAGAGCTAACTGATGTCATATGGGGAATGGGATGCTAGATGCTACCCCTAGAAAAGAAACACACATGACTCTTAGGTGGCCACAGAAGAGACCACTTTTTCAGGTTTTCACACCAAGCAGAGTGTCCTTCCCAAGGGCTCCCAAGATGGAGGTTGGAAATGGAAAATGTTCCATATACTCACCTTTAAGCCAAAGCATAAGCCCTACCCAACTCTGATATCAGCTGGTTGTCTGTTCTCTTGGGAGACTGTCCTTTCTCTAGATGTTCTGGATTTTTTTTGTTCTTCTTTCTTTCCCTTCTTTGGAATACAACACACACACACACACACACACACACACACACACACACACACACACACACCACACGCACGCACGCACACATGCACACATGCACACACACACAATGTTCCCACATTACTCTTTTTTGTAATTCTGTATATGCTAAGTTGTTCTCTCTGCTCTCTACAGTGTAAACCAACTGCAGAAAGACTTTGTAATATTTTAGACTCAGAAGGCCTTCCATCCTTATGAGGAATGTGGCTGCCAGTTTTGTGTCATTGTAATAGATGCCTGAGATCATCACCTCATTGACTAAGTTGATTTTAGTCAACAGTTTTACACATATCAGTTTATGTGTGATTGTTCCTTTGCTTTGGGGCTGTGCTGAGGCAGCATAGCATGTCAAGACCACATGGTGGAATAAAACCACTAATCTCATGGCTAGGATGCAGAACAAAGAGAAGAACATGTCAGGGCTTCACTATCTCCTTCCAGAATGTGACTTCCTGTCTCTGAAGTCATCCCACTAGGCCCTTCCTCTTAAAGGTTCTATTTCCTCCCAATAGTGCCAAACCAAGATACTAACACCAGCTTTGGTAAGGAATCTGAGAACCGAGATATGAACATACAGGCTTTGGGAAGGAAGTCAAATCCCTTACCTAAATATGTCTCTTGGCCATGGAGAATGATGATCAGTGGCTTGCCATTGAGGGTGTCACAATGTGTAGTGAAGCTCCAGGTAAAGCAAGAGGCTCAACTTTTTACCAACTATCCTATCCAAAGCCTTTTCTGAGATTCCCAAAGAGAGCCCTGGGTAACTTTCTTTGTCTCTGAGCCAGCTTGTTTCTCTTTATCTTTAAAGCAGTGTTTTCTATAGTTTTCTTTGTTCTAGGAGATATGAGGCCCTTGGTCAACACTCGGGCCTTCCCTTCTCTCTGCTGACAAGACATTTTTTTTTCTGGAAGGCAAGAGCTCCATTTTGCTTCTTTCTATGTTGTTTTTCACTTAATGAAATAGACAATATTTGCCCAGAGCCTGCAGACCTGTGCAGCACAGCATGGCATGATTCACACTGACCTCACCTTGTAGCTGATACTTAGCACTCAGCAGCTCTACCTGCAATTTGTGTATTGCCATTGTGTTTATTGTGTAGCTTCGAGCATTGCTTAGCCTCTAAGCATTGTTCACTTTTAATTAGTCCCCTCCTTGTTAATTACCAATATGATTTTCTCTGGATATTGTGTTGCATGATCTCAAGACTGCCTCATATCTCCCCCAGTACCAACCAGGCTTAGGCTGTAAGAAGGATGCTAAAATGCCATTATGGCGCATGACCATGGCCATGGCTTGATTCTTAAGAGGAAAGATAGAATATAGTGCATAGCATATGAACACTCCTATTACTGCCAGCCACCATGCTCACTGATCTAGAGATGTTTACTTTGAAAAGAAGAATCTTCTCAGTTGATTAAAGACTTCACTTGCCAGGGCACCTTTTAATTAAGATGTCTTAAACTTGATATGCATGTATAATCTTCTGGCCTTTGCTCAGGAACACTTGAATGCTGCAGACATCATGTCCTGGGTCCAATCATGGAACAACAATAACAAAAAAGGCTCACACTGATATGCCTTAATATACAGTGTTAGGAGTGTGATTTTGATAGCCAGTGACAAAAATGGAAATGTGAGTCACAGCTGACTAGGAAGCAAAGAGTTTAAGCTAGAGAAACATCTCTTCTCTCGTTTGAGTTGCTATCTATGCTTGTAAATGGAAAGTTTCACCACAGTTCAGAAACTAGGAAAATGAAGTGCATTGGGTCTACAGTGAAGATGTGTCAGCAAGCAGTTTGGATTATTAAGGCTGTTGAACAGTATAGTCTAGTGGGTACAAGCTGAGGCTGAGAGTCAGCTGGAGCTGTGATTGGCTACTGTCCCAGGCTGTGTACCTTGAACAAGTCACTTCATCCCCATAAGCCTCCATTCTCTTATCGTTAATTGGGATAATAAGACTTACCTCATAGGATTAAATGAGATAATGTTTGTAAAGTGCTTAGTCTGACATCTGGCCCAAAGTAAGTGCTCACTAAGTGGTCACAATTATGAGAACTGGGAGGGTGTAGGAAACCTTGCTTTAAGGGTTCTTTATTTCAGTGCCAGGATGGCTCTTCACGGCACTGAGGAGGAAGCAAATGAGGCAGACCCCTCTGCCAGGGTTCACAGCTGACTCAGCATGCAACTCCAACTGAGACATTGCACTGCTGGGAAACAGGTCCTGTTATTCTGCCTTTGCACCTTATTGACTCTATATCTGCAGCCTGCGCCAACTGACTTCATCAAAGCTCCCTGAAGCCAGAGTGAAGGTACAATGGGTAGGAAGGAAGACACTTGCATAGAGAGAACCCCTTCTAGCAAGTTTTCTCTACCAAGATCCACCAGTAAGTGAAAAATCAAAAGCAAAGAGGGAGACAAGTTCAAGGGCTAGAAGTATTTCGTGTCTTTGCAGTGTGTGCCATCATCATGATTAATCTCTATACTTTCATTTTCTGATTAGCCATCCTCAATTTATTTTTCCACATTTCTCTTGTTCTGCATCTATTAATGAAGAAGTGATATAGGATCATTATTTAATGAAATGGGCTTACAGAGGAGGAACTGGAGGGAACCTCCAAGTTTGGGAGTCTGTGATAGAGGAGTAAGCAGTGAGGCGGTCCCACTGGGCTATGTGTCTGCTGAGAATCAGTTCTCAGGGACTAGGCACAGGGAAATCTCACAGGGCAGACCCTTGAGACATCTTATAGCTGAGTCCTGGTCCTGTCAGTTAGGAGGGAAGATGAATGAGCTCCTGGTGTTGGTCTAGGTGTGTGGCCTAGCCACAGATGTTGGAACTCCTAGAAGGAGATAGTGGAGTCCATAGCAAGAACATCCCCCTGAACCTAAGGTCCCCTGTAGAGAGATGGAGCAAAGCAGAGCCTGTAATTCTATGTATTACCTCTCTATACATAACAAACCTGAAGAGCTTGGGAGTAGTTGCTTAGCTTGGTGATGTGGTTTTGTCTCTCATGGGGTTGTCATGAAGTTGTCATTTCCTAATTTGACTACGGCTTCAGAATCCTTATCTATCCCCACTGGCTGGCCCGTCTCAGTTCCACACTGGGTATTGCCTGGGTTTCAGTTTATCACCTCATACTCTGTTCCAAAGAGTCTCCTGAATAGAAGAAAGGAAGAATAAATGAAGAGAGAGAAAAGAAGGGAGGGAGGGGGAAGAAGGGGGAGAGGGAGGGGGAGAAAGAGAAAGAGAATATGAGAGAGTGAATACAGAAGTAGAAGCTGCAGTCTGTTCACACGTGATAAAACAAATTCCACACCACCTTTTTAACCCCATTTTTCTGGTTGTTCACATCAAAACCCAAGTACACCTGGGACAAACCAGATAGTGGTAGGAATACCAGGGTGCAACATTCTAGAAAGGCCATTTTGGAAGATGTCTGGCACAGTCCACATACATGAATTGAAGTGAGGCTCTGAAGTGAAGGGGACTCATGTCTAAGCACAGCTGACAATGTTAGATTATATCCATTTTGGAGAGCATCTGCAAACTCTGAATAAGGATAGGAACCCTTTCATAGTATCCTTTCCATGCTTTCCCAGGTTGTTGTGTTTATCCGTATCCACGAGATGTGATTTGGTGTATAGTCTAATGGAGCCTCATTTGCTTCTTTGTACTCAAAGAGCTTGCTGTGTGCTCCAGAGAGGAGTGATTGGTATGGTGGTGTTAGGGCTTTGGCCCACTATTTCCTGATTCAGCAGACACTGCCTGTTTCTTTCCTCCATGTCTTGGCATGCCTGCACATGGGATGGAGAGGTCTTGTTGAATTTATTGCATCTCCTTGAATAGGTTCTTTTATCACTCACAAGGCCTGTCATTATTCACACTGCCTCACCTGATCTTTCTATGAAGCTACCATCTTTTCTGTGTGCTGTGACAGCATTTTATCCACAGGGTTTGTCCAGCAGTCCTTTGTGATTTGTGAGCTTCTTGTAGACACAAATAGACTTTTACAGGTGTTCTGCATGGTACACGGCCTTCATGACCAAAAAGTCTACTGAGAAGGAAATGTCAGGACCTTTCCTGATAGCAATGCCAGTCCTGAGTACAGAAATTCTAATATTCACTGCATCTCTGGGGCAACTTGTAGGCTCTGGTTGGTTTCATCTCCTGGGAGGTGAATGGTAGCAGTACCCATGGGCACTGGCATATTTTAACAGATAATAATCATTTCTATCATTTTCCTCCCATTTTTATTAATTTTTATTTATCCGCTTAGGACTATTCTCAACCTGATATAATAGCAGATCGGAACGTGGAGCTGATATTTTCCATCTGTTTTAATGACATCTGTCTGTTTGGGGCTCAAATTACAGATCTTTACAAAGACACCAGTTCCTGCAAATGCTTCTAAACTGGCTGAAGATGGAATTTGTATTTAATCACTTGTTCTCTCTTCCTTCCTCTCTCTCTGTCCTGTGTGTGTGTGTGTGTGGGTGGGTGGGTGGGTGGGTGGGTGAGAGAGAGAGAGAGAGAGAGAGAAGAGAGAGAGAGAGAGAGCTCATGCACATGCATCTGCATCTGAATCTGTTTAGTCAGAGAACTAGCAACCTTGAATGTCAGGAGCCATCCATCTACTTTTTTGATATAAGGTCCCTTGCTTGGACCAGAGATGCACAAATTAGGTTAGGCTGGTTGGCCAGCAAGTTCCAGAGATCTGCCTGTTTATGCCTCCCCAGTGCTACCTCCAAACGTTTTTACTTTGAGGGCTGGGAATCAGACTCAAGTCTTCATGTCTGTACAGAAGGCACTTTCCCAACTGAACCATCTACCCAGCCTGTCACCTGTTATTTTATTGGGGATGGGCTGTCTGTGTTCATATATAGAGATAATCCTAGTTGAAGGAACTAAAACCAATGTTGTTGGGTCACTGCTGTGCCCACTAGAGAACTAGGGAAGTCCCCCAGATATTCCTTGGTCTCGGTGGGTTGTCAGGACTTTTGTCTAACTTCTATTTGGCATCTGAAGAAATTCAATCCATTGCTACATTCCTTGGTATAGGCCCATCATGCCCTTCAGAAAGTCTGTCTTCAAAACTTAGGAAGAGCTGCCAATTCCTTAAGCAGCCCCTAGCCATGAATTGCAGTTATAAATCACTCAGGGTTATTCTAATGGGAGGGGATAGAGTCTCATCCTCACTGAGAATACTGAGTGTGAGAGCTCTGGTCCTACTCAACAGGCTCTCGCACTTCACAGGAGACTATGGAGAAGCCCTCCCTCAAACAGTTCCACTCTCAGAGCTCATAAGAATAGCAATGAAACTCATCAGAGTGCCATTGTGCTCTGTGTATCCTTCAACCCAGTTGGTAAATACAGTGGCAAGATGTGGCACATCTCAGAGTCATCCATAAAGGCTAGCCAGGAATGGGAAAGCACTGGGTAAAACCATCAGTGAGAATGCGGATATAAAATTGTAAGTGGCAAGAAGCCTGATGAATACAAGGATTTCTGATGATTGTAAAACCCAAGTACCCACTTCTTTTCACCCAAGCATCCCAAGTCAGTTAATGATAGGGTTGTCTTCTTCCTCCACCTCCTCTCCCTGTCCCATTTCATGAGAGATTTAGTGGGACTGAAAATCCGAGTTCCTCGTCTAAGTATTTTAAACAATAGCACAGTATGACTGTGATCTCATAAGGCTATATTTTTACTGTCACCTTGAATGTATAGTAGTCCCTGGTAATTACATGGTACTTTCTATCTGCAAGACAGTAAACACTTTATGCACATTAAATCTAATTCTCCAACTCCTCTGCCAAGACCAGAGATTGTGTTGAATCTCCACAGCTCCACTGGTTCACCCGTGTTTTACTGGTGTGTCTTTTCTGAAGGCAGAAATGCTGGTAAAGTGACCCCCCACTCAAGCATGACACAATGTAGGGTTAAGTAAAATGTCTGGGCTTTCCACAGAAGCAAGAGCATGAAGGATTGGTGTTTCATGACTGCAGCAGTCAAATACCTGTCTATAGGCCTCTGTACCATCACTAGTTACTATGTTTGATTACGGATTAGATTCCTAGGAACATTAGAAAATGTTTTGTCTGTTAAAGGATGCAGAATGTTGTTTCTGATGCATTGTCTGTTCCCAATAGTTTACAAAGAAAAAAATAATGCCGACTCTTTGGCAGCAATTTTTGGCATCCTATTTTTTTCTTCCTAAATGTCTGCTCTTCATTCTGTAGTCTGTTCATTGCTGAGAATTTCCTTTGCTGTGAAGAAGTTTCTAATTTCATGTAGTAATAGTTGTCAATTCTTGAGGCTATTTTTTTTTGTGCTTTTGGGATTCTATCCAGAAAGGTTTTGCCCATACCTGTGTTTTGTTTTCTATGTTTATTTCTAGTTATCTCAGAATTTCTGGTTTCAATTTAATTTCATTTAATGTCTACTTTGAATTGATTTGTACAGGGTGAGAGGTACTGTTATAATTTCTTTCTTCCTCATGTCAATATCTGTTTTGCCAGCACCATGTATTAAATAAGATGGCTGCTTCTAGTGATGTTTGTGACAATTTTTGTCAAAAATTTGCAGTCCATAGTTGTGAGTGGTTATTTCTGAGTTCAATTCATGTTCCATGTCCTGCATGACTATGCCTATGCCAGAACATGTTTCAATAACTCAGGCACCATTATTTTTGCATAGGATTGGTCAGGCACCTGTGTTCTCTGTATTCCTGTATGAAGTTTAGGATCCCCTAACTTCCAGGGTTGACAGAAGGAGCCTTTACCCACTGAGTCATCTCACTGCCAACCCCAATCCTTGTAATCAAAGCACTTATGGGTATAATTGATAGCCTATAGTTTTAATTTTCTGCTAACCTTTGTTGTTGTTGTTTGAGACAGGGTCTCTCTACATAGCCCTGGCTGTCCTGGAACTCACTGTAGACAAGGCTGAACTCAAACACAGAGATCTGCCTGCTTCTGCCTACAGAGTGCTAGGATTAAAGGAATTCACCACCACAGCCCTAGTTTTAATTTTCTTAACCATAGTCTTATTGCATTGCCTTGGTTAAAGCAGCATGATGACTTCAATCCATTATGCAAATGTAACATTTATTTCATTAAAATTTGTTAACATGATGGTATCTCTTAAGTTACTACAGCACAATAAATTGTGTTGAATGTTCTGTTTCTTTGTTTTTGATTTTTTATTTTGTCTGTAATGACAACGTATTTAAAATAAAAGTCTTTAAAATGGCAGACTAATATGATAACATGTCCTCATTGACAATTTACTACTTGGCTACAATGAGCTAGTCTGAGAGATTTCATTAAAAACAGCAAGGTGCCTGAGCATCAAAACCAAGATGGTTTTAATCACAGAATTATAGTAATTATACAAATCCTGAGATTTTCATCAGACATAAAAGGCTTCCAAGGGCAAGCATGCACTTTAAACCTTGTACTAATAATTATGTATTGTTCTAAATGATAGTTGAAAGACTCCCTGGGGCCAGAGAAATTCTAGAGAATATATCAGAGACAAAACATTATATATTAAACTTTTACACAAAGTGGAGCAATAAACAATTTTGGTGGTGTGGGGACATTAGTAAGAGGCTTGTCTCCTGGGCAGTGCAAGAGGGCTTTCTCTGTATGAACATCAAATGCACCAAGTGCATGATACATTCAGGATGGGCCAGTGAGCCTGGATCATCACCATATCCTGAGTCAGAGAATGGCAGTGGAATCTCTTTGTACCAGAGGATCTGTAGTTGCAATTTCTTCTCATAAAGACTGGGGCACAATATTAAGAAAAGAAGTAATTATTAGACCAGATTCTAGACTGCTGAGGTTGAGCACAAATATTGTAAAAAGCAATTTCACCATATAGGTATTATTTAAAATGTCATTTTCATAAAACGGCAGAGTGCAGATCCTCCTTGACTTTAAGATACCTTGTATGTAAAAATACCAGGAAGGGTCTATGAAAATATTCCTAAACAAAAATATTTATTTGATCCTTTTTATTGGTTTATTGATTAATTTATGGCTATAATGACTAGGATGGTCTAAATCAAACTATTGTGTCAAGGGTGCTGTCTGTGGTAGAGGAGGGAGGAAGAGTAGCCTTTGGGACATGGAGACTTGAGTCTGGCTTGCTCCTCCTTTATTACAAGGATTGAATGTTGGGGTGTGGTCATTCTAAGATCTACTGATGACTAAGCAAGACACATAAGTCCTCGTATAAGCCAGAAGAGTCAGCATCTCATCTCTTCTCTCCTAACCCATCCCTTTCTGTGGTAGAGTCCTCTTTGCCACTTGCAGGTGTTATTAGAGATTTGGCGAGATCTTTGTCACAGATTCCTTTGACTGTGTTACCATCAGCACTTTGTACTTCTGTATTTAAACTTCTGGATACTTCTTTACTTATTCAGAAAGCTCAGCATCTATTCTGATGGCCCTTAGGCCTGCTCCAGAGGACAGCTAGCGTACAGGTATCCACATGTGGCTACTAGCCAGCACTGGTGGAGAAATCTGCTACCAGTGAGTTCAGTGACATCGAAGTTTTGCTTTGGAGCACTCCAGTATGTATCTCCATGAAGAATTACAATATACTGAAAAACAGAGATGAGTCAATACATCAGTCTCCATTCTCAGCAGAAGTACTGTTTGTATTTAGCAATGATTCCTACCCAATCTTTTTAGGTTCCCTTTGATGCACTTTGTGTTATGATTTACAGATACACTTATACTTAAGTATCTGCTGTAAACAATTTCCATAAATATTGTTGTAGGAGTGGGGAGCCAATTGACTATTGATTGTCATAGTGAATGGGACTTCAGAGTCTTACACAGTGAATTGCAATTTCATGGAACTGAATGTGGGGTTCATGAGAAATTCAGCAACTGTAAGATTTCTAGACATGCAGAGAGAAAAATGACTTTGAAATCAAATGCCCAGTGAATCTAAGTGTTTCTAGCAGTACTGACCCAAGCTGCACTGGAACACTTCATGGAAGCCTTGATTCTTAAGACAAAACACGTGCACTTTGCACTGCACATACTGTTACACCAAAAAACAACAGTGAATACCCAAAACATCTCAGCCCAGAATTATGTTATGAACTGCAGTGTATTTATTGAATATGCAAAATTTTCCACTCTTGTCGATATATGTTGGCTTGATTGTAGTAAACAAAGTCTTTTAGTATTTTTCCTTCTGCTGTTCCTCAGAATGTAAGTATGAAATTGGTGTATCTTGGATTTGATTTTGTTGAAATATTTGGATTAAATATATTCTATATGAGTTTTCCACTAGGTTTTCATAAATAAAGGCTAAACAAATGTTGACTTTGGATCAGGACAGCATTTTCAGCAAATTTCTGAAAAAGCTTTAAACAGGCTTCTACTGGTTTTCATTATACATTTATGCAAAGCGCTTTACTTAGCATCAGTGATTATAGAACCAGTTCTACAAAATGATGAACATGAGTTTTCCATCCTGTAGTACCAAATTCCACCAAGTTGAATTATGTACACTAATCACATGGAACTCATTAATATGCTCATCTGCGATGAAATCTCACTTATGATCTGATACAGCTTGCCAGAAGATCAGAATGCAAAGCCAGCCACAGCCACAGAAGCTAGGCAGTGGTGGCACAAACATTTAATCCCAGGACTCAGGAGACAAAGGCAGATGGATCTCTGTGAGTTCAAAGCCACCCAGGACAACACGAGAGTGAATCAGTCTAAAAGAGAACTAGAGCTCACACCTTTAACCCCAGCTCTAGAGAGGTATATAAAAATAGTAGTAGGGCATTCAGAATTTACAGTCACATTGAGGACAGGATACCCCTTCCAGCCTTGGCAGAGGTAAGAGCTTTCTGGTGGCTTGGATGTTGTGCTTCTCTGATCTTCAGTGTCTTTATTAGATCATAAACAATATATCACCACACACATCTGCTTATTCTTCAATAAATGTGGCAATTATATTTAAAAGAAATGTATGTTTTGTGGTGACTAAGTATTTGACTTGTGTGCTCATTTTAAATATTTATGTGCTTTGGATCAAGTGAAACTTTCTCAGATAGAAAGGGATCCTGTATGTAAAATGTTAAAGACTGAATAAAACACTAAGGGTACCTGTCCTTTGTGTCTTCTCAGGTTCCCCCTCATCCTTGGCATGTCAGGAGGACAACGATGGGAACAAATGAGGTTCCATTTGACTGATTGTTTCTGCCTGGAAGATCTTCTCTTGGAAACAGGAGAGTGGTCTTGTGTCATGGTTGACATCTAAAGGCAGGCCACATTCTAGAAGGAAATGGATATAATTGGTCCAGGGAGCTTCAGAGGCACTGTGATCTAACCAGGAAAGCCCTTGTATGGGGCCTTTCTGGCTTCCTGGGATGCTGCACGTGCTGGACACATGGCCTGCACCTGAATGAGAATGGTCCGCCGTGGGCTGCTGGGGTGGATTTCTCGGGTGGTGATTGTGCTGGTACTGCTTTGCTGTGCCATCTCTGTCCTCTACATGTTAGCTTGCACCCCAAAAGGCGACCAGGAGCAAAAGGGACTGCCCTGGGCCAATGGCCCCACAGGCAAAGATGGCTACCAAGCGGTGCTGCAAGAGCGTGAAGAACAGCATCGCAACTACGTGAACAGCCTTAAGCGGCAGATCGCACAGCTCAAGGATGAACTGCAGGCACACAGTGAACAGCTCCGCAGCGGGCTGGACCAGGCCAGCGATGCCACTGGTCTGCGCTCAGGCTGGGACCCTGCACCAAAAGCCCAGGCCGATCTGCTGGCCTTCCTGCGTGGGCAGGTGGACAAGGCTGAGGTACATGCGGGTATCAAACTGGCCACAGAATACGCTGCCGTGCCTTTTGATAGCTTCACCCTGCAAAAAGTGTATCAGCTGGAGACTGGCCTGACTCGCCACCCTGAGGAGAAGCCTGTGAGGAAAGACAAGCGAGATGAGCTGGTGGAAGCCATCGAATTTGCTCTGGAGAGTCTGAACAGCCCTGAGGAAAGCAGCCCACACCAGCGTCCTTACACAGCTGCAGACTTCATAGAAGGTTGGCATGCATGTATTTTGAGGGTGTGGGACAGGGATTGAAGTGTTTTGTGAGGGAGATACCAAAGGTGTGTTGTAGTTTCTTTTATCAGAAGCACTTGCTTCTGTAACGAGTACGGTTTTTTCCGCCTGCTGCCACTGGTCTTGTCCTGCTGCCACGCCGCCAGCCCCAAATAATACACAGAGACTCTGTATTTGATACAATACTGTTGGCCCGGTTACTTGTTTCTTATCGGCTAGCTCTGCCTTTAATTATTATCCCATTTCTGCTGATCTATGTATTTCTCTTACCAGGGAGCCGGCGGCATACTGCTTTCTTCAGACTCTCCATCTTCACTCCTCCTTCCTACTTCCTATTTCCTCCTTGTCTCCTAGTCCCTCCTATCTTCCTTTCCTATTGGCCAACAGTGCTTTATTATTAACCAGTATGAGAAACATATACAGAATGACATCTCCCATCATCTCCTCTTTTCTGTCTAAATAAAAAGAAGGGTTTTAACCTTAGCATAGCAAAATATATTACATAAGAGTTATCAAATAAGAATCACAGTTAACAATATTTAGTCCATTAACATTTATCAAGATTAAAAGAAACTATTCTATCATCTATCCTATATTTGTGAGTCCAAAGTCCTATTTGTAACTTATCTGTAAACCTAACTAAGGAAAACGATAACCATAACTATCTGTCTTCAACTCCATCAAAGACCACAGAAGGATAGTATATAAACTCTAGAAATGACAGAGACAACTCACTGCCTGGTCACCCGAAGTTCTTTTGTAATCTTCCATCTTCAGCCCATAGGCCATAGTGTGTCTGGCAGACTCTTCAGCAAAGCAGGAAACTTTAAACTGTCTTCTTGTATTGGCAGTTTGTCAGTCACTTTTCTCTGTGTCCTGCAGACTGTCTGGCAGATTCTTCCATGAAGCAGGAACTCTGTAGCAATGTCCATCTTGTATCAGAAGTCACTTTCCTGTGGGTCCTGCATGTCCAGTTTATACATCACAAAGTCAAACAGTCCAGACAAGAGGAGTATCTTGTCCAAATGGCTAGTCTTGCCATAATGGAAGTAAACTCCATAATGTGTTTCTTTAATGTCCATCTTCCTTTTTGGTGTTACCATTGTGTTATATATTTTGCTGTGTTAAGGTTAAACCCCTTCTTTTTATTTAAACAGAAAAGAGGAGATGATGGGAGATGTCATTCTGTATATGTTTCTCATACTGGTTAATAATAAAGCACTGTTGGCCAATAGGAAAGGAAGATAGGAGGGACTAGGAGACAAGGAGGAAATAGGAAGTAGTAAGGAGGAGTCAAGATGGAGAGTCAGGAGAGAGCTGGACGCCGCCGGCTTGGAGATGTGGTCACTGCCATTGCCATCTCTCATACACACCAATAAACTGTTAGCAGAGTTATTTAAAAGCTGTGCGGATTTTTGCCGTTTATGCTGAGTCAGGAACCTTCCCTTAAAGGAGCCTCGCGAATATCTGCTTGTCTCTAGCAAGTCAGAGTCCAACCCAGAAAAATGCTGCTACCAAGAAACCTTGCTTGCCCCACGTTGGGCGCCATTTGTAACGAGTACGGTTTTTTCCGCCTGCTGCCACTGGTCTTGTCCTGCCGCCACGCCGCCAGCCCCAAATAATACACAGAGACTCTGTATTTGATACAATACTGTTGGCCTGGTTACTTGTTTCTTATCGGCTAGCTCTGCCTTTAATTATTATCCCATTTCTGCTGATCTATGTATTTCTCTTACCAGGGAGCCGGCGGCATACTGCTTTCTTCAGACTCTCCATCTTCACTCCTCCTTCCTACTTCCTATTTCCTCCTTGTCTCCTAGTCCCTCCTATCTTCCTTTCCTATTGGCCAACAGTGCTTTATTATTAACCAGTATGAGAAACATATACAGAATGACATCTCCCATCATGCTTCTCCTCACTTTCTCTTGGAAACTACCATAAATACAGTTTAGTTGCTCTGTCTTAGTCAGTAAAGGGCTTGCCTGGAAAGTGTGAAAACTTGGGAGTTCAGATTCTCCACACCAAGATAGGCAGCTCACAGTTTTAGTAAAAGACATTGTAGAAGGAAATCAGTTGGTGAACAACTGAGAAGACACCCATTGTCATCCTCTGGTTTCCACATACAAGCTCATGTGTGCACATTATCATACATCCACTCGCCCCCACAAAAGAAAAGAGTTAAAAGAGACCTAAATAGAATATATAAGTAATTTCATTGTGCCCTTTACCATAGACAATTCTAGTAATTGGATTGGGCTGTAAGACCCAGAAGAAAGCACAGAGCAAGGCATTTACAAGTGCCAGACCCTGTTGGAAGCATGTTTTGTGTACATTTTGTGTTCAGTAGGACCCTGTTATGGGACAAGGAAAAGGAAGTACTTACTTACTAAGGGAAAGGCTGGTACTACAGACATAGCCAGGACTTGCACCCACGACTGAGCCTTGAGTGTACATCCTTAACCAGTGTCACGTATAGATTGCCATCACTAATGGAAGTGAGAGGAGATGTTCACTTCTTTCATGGGCACAAGGCAGTCTGGGCCTGATTGTGTTTGTGTCTGATTCTTTAGGAGACACTCTTCTTGTCTACTTTCTGGGAAGACTCATTGGTATCATCTTAATTGATACATTATTACTGGTTCAGGAACATCTACTAATCTGGAACAAGCTTTTGAAAGCATTTAGTTCCATTACTCTATGTCTGGATAAAATCTTCAACATGGCCAGAAATACACCTGTGTCTTTTTAGTTGTTACCTTTTCTATTTGGAAACTATGCCATTGCCTCCAGGAAAGACTGTTTCTCTTCAGTCAAAAATTCTCCCAGGCAGGGATGAGAGCTAAAATAGTCAAGTGTTTGCACTGAAAGCATAAGGACCTGCCTTCATTTGCCTAGGACTCCACCCTACCACTACATGCAAAGCCAAGTGTGGTGGTGCACACTTGTAATCCCAGTTCTAGGGAGGTGGACACAGACACATCACTGGTGCTCACTAGCCAGCTAGCCAGGAATACCTGGCAAGCTCCAGACCAGTGACAGACCCTGTCCTCTACATGAACACACCTATACATATTAGCCACATATGCACCTACATATGCAAGCTACACACACATGCTTACCTATGCACACATGCATATGTGTGCCCATGTGTGTGTGTATGCACACACATACAATCCTCTGCTATTTCTTTTGCCCCTTTATGCACTTGACTACCTTGAGATTTTTTTTAACTTTATATCTGAGCCATAAATTCATGAACTTTTAATATAGAATAATTTTTCACACACTTAGAAGCAGGTAAAGAAATCACTTACATGATCAGTCATCTGGTGAGATGATTTTTGTAATTCATGTACTTAGATACAACAAAGACAGCACATCTCTAGCCACTAGCTAGTGTAAAAATAAACACATGATGAGCATTCAGTAAGAGTTCAGGCTAGGATGAGACAGCATCACATTTGATGGTGCTTTGTAGTTTATGAGGTTTATGTATTATTTTACTAGCTGACCCTTGAGGGATATCATTAAACATCATTTTAAAGAAACCACTACTATGCTATGCTCCCGTGAGTATGCTATGGATTGCTGCCCATATACAAAGCAATTTGAAAAGAACTTGATTACAAATCAATGCCTGCAGCTTGGAAAGTTTACCCTTTTGATTTTTAATCTGCCTTCATTTTTGAAATCTCCATCTGCTTGCTTTTCATTATCTGGTCTTGGTATATAAGGCCAGTCCTTCTCAGGCAGCAGAGATACCAACCTGGGTTTGTTTGCTCTGAGATCTGACTGACTGACTGTTAAAGATGCTGTCACCCAAGCTGCCTGGTGTTGGTTCTATGTATAAAACACTGCTGATAGTCCTAGGGAGACCAAGTCACAGGTAGCTTCTGAATTTGGTGTAAGTCTAGACAATTATTCTCATGTGCTGAACACAAAACACTCTTATTTGTGTGTGACTAATAGGTATAAACAGCTCAGGTTATTTGATTTTTAAATTGTTATCCATAGCAAAGCAATATGGGGGCCATCTTCTATGATCATAGAGGCATTTGGGAAGAGTCTAAAGTCAGAAGAAGATGCAGGAAGCAGAATTTAAGTTCAACATAAGAAGCAAATTGAAAACAAGGTTGCCTCAAGATTGAGTGCAATTCTTATTACTATGGAATCAGCTGGAAGACTGTTGCCAATTGTGATTCTTGCTGCAGAGAGTGGTTGGATTCGATTATACTCCATCCTCTCAGTCTTGGCTCACTTGTCTCTCATCTACACCTATTCAAAGTGAAAAAAGCAAATGGAAAAAGTCCATTTGAGATCTGTTTTCTACAATGAGTTTGAGCAGGAATAAAGACTTTGCTAGGAGTAATATATTTTTAAAAAAATATTTGCATTTCTAAACATAATTGGAGAGAAAGTGATTTTGTCTGATGTATGAGATTTTGGTGGTTCAAAGTTGGAGTCATTTTGCAAAAATCCATGGGAAATTAAGTTAAACAGTAGTGTTCTGTGTGCTCAGGAGATTCTAAACGAAGTCAGTAAATCTGCCTGGCACTGAACTAGCAGGCAAGGATGGGTTGCCTGTGGGTTTACTAGTTCCTTCTCCTGTCGCTATTACCAGACACTTTAGGAAGAAGCATGGTGGGAGGCAGGTCCATGATGCAGGTAGATACCCCTCATCTCACATTTTAGTGGAACAGGAAGCAAGAAGCAAACAGAAGTAGGCTGGAGGCGTGACTCCTCAAGGCCCTCCTCCAGTTACCCACTTCTTCCCCTGGACTAAAGGTTCCACAATCTTCCAGAGACAGCACCACTCAGTGGAGACTAAGTGTTCAGACATTTGAGGCCAGGATACACTTAATATTCATATCAACAAACTATTTAAAGAAATAATAAAATCCTATGTGGTGGAATGCTTCCAGGTAACCATGGTATAAAACTTAAGATGAGGCAGGTGACATGAGCTCTGTGTGACTTACAACAAGATCCTTAGGCTCCTTGAGAAATGTCTTGGCCTCTGTCAATAAGAAACTTGCTGTGCATGTTTGCCTAGGCTCTTCCTAGACTCAGGTGGAAGAGTGCTCCCGCATCCACTTGTTGGGTGACCAAAGGCAAGTCACTAACCCTACAAAGTGAGAAATTGAGAACAAACACTCACGACATCTGGTGTTACTGTGATAACTCTGTCCTTCTACAGAGCTTGCAGAAGGAGACTATCACACATCTGCCTACATATTTAATATCTATAGGATTTTTTATTTGTCTCTAAAATCTAAGAGGAACAATACTTATCTCTGTTTAGGGTTTCTCACAGGCACTGAGTTTTGTGCCTGTTGGATTGTCATTCAATAGCATTAACATTTTGCAGTCATTTGGGAAGAGAAGTGGATATCAGGCTTAATCAAGCTACTGCACTGGAATATCTAACTGTTCATCTCCTCATTTCTTTACATTTTATTACTTATTCCTTCAGAGGAAGATAGACACAATGGCATGCCATTGTCATTTGTCTTTGATTTCATGTTTCTTTAAGAGAGTAGCAAATGTGTTGGCATCATTCCACAAAGCAATTTATCTTTCTAAATCTTCTGCAACCCTAGCTGGGCAGTGATGGCACATACATTTAATCTAGCACTCAGCACTTAGGAGGCAGAGGCAGGGGCAGGGGAATCTCTATGTGTTCAAGGCCAGCCTGTTCTACAGAGTGAGGACAGGGAGAGCTGAGAAACCCTATCTCGAAAAACCAAAAAAAAAAAAAAAAACAAAAACAAAAACAAAAACAAAAACAAAAAACTTCTGCAGTTCAAATACATGACAGTGGGACCCTACATGAGCATTTAGTGTCTGTTGTCATGGTAGGGTTATTCTATCACTTGCCTGCTGCTACTGCAGGGTTAGTGGCATGGAGAGAGAGTTCAAATGACTCAAATTGGGGGTGTGACTTAGTCAAACTCTAACCCATCAGAAAGACTTTTAAGGTGCTGTGGTTTGAATTCACCCCTCCAAAAATTTAGGTGTTGACAGTGTGTCAGTCTTGGATGTTTGGGCACTGAAGGACTAAAGGCTCAGGAATGTGATTGAGGTCTTTACAAAAGAGGATTTTTGCATCATTCTGTAGCTGCCCTTCCACCTTCACCATATGGGACACAGCATTCCTCCACAGAGGATGCAGGATCCACAGATAATGAACCTGCAGCAGAGTGGTCCTGAGTTTACAGGAGTCCAACACTGTGAAGACAAATTATCTTGCTTCAGGTTTTTTTTTTTTTTTTTTTTTTTTTTGTAGCAATGAAACTGACTGTGAGAGTGGTACCCTGGTGTATGTATGTATGTATGTATGTATGTATGTATGTATGTATGTATGTATGTTTGGAGGTTACTATATAACTTTGTAGCAGGTTGTTCAGTCAGTCCTGACCTGCCCATTACAATCAAGACTTCAGGGAGCTATTGAGTTCTAGAGATCCATTGATTGTTTGTCACAATGTGACTTCTAGGGGACACTTTGCTCAAGCTTGCCTTGTCAAATCAAATTTAACTCTAGGTCTGTATTTTAGCAACCTACTGGTAAGTTATATGCCAGGGATGACACTAGGCAGAAAAGAAGCTCCTCCCTCAGCATTCATACCAGAGACATGCTTCTTGTTAACCACTTGGTGTTGAGTCAGAAATACACAACACATTGGAACAAATTGCTCTACATCTGGGGATCCAGCAGCAGAATCAGGAAATAGTGGGGATTCTGCACCCTGGGTGACCTTTGACTCATTTTTATGGTATGGCGGTACATGGGGGGGGAACTGTGGTGAACATGAAAGCAAAGTGTATAAGGTCTTGGGGTATACTCCAGAGTCCTAAGCCAGTATCTACAGGAAATTGAAGGCATAGGCCTTGTGATATTGTTCTGTTGGATCGGCTGCACTGGTCTGTTCTTAAGTCATGAGCCAGCCTATGAGGGATCAGGTTCCTCTCTTCCTCACTTACATACTCCCCTCTACTGCTCTTCAATCTCATTTGTTTGCTGATGCTTTAATTTCCTGTACAAGGGATAAATGACTCTGGAATTAGAGATAAGAGGCTTAAGTGCAGGTAAATGATTCAGAACTACACATGGTGCAACAATTCCTCCTGTGCTGATGTCAAAAGGAAAGTAGCTATGGTTTCTTTCCAGTGGGCAGGAATCCATATACAGGGCTCATGCTAGAATAATACACTGCTGTGGCCCAAGTGTTTGATACCCTACCTTTTTATTTTGTTTTGAGATTTACAACTATGTGGCTGATCCTACCTCTCACATTGGGAAAGTAGGGAGGGATAATAAAGAAGGAAGGGCACTGGTATCAAGACAATCAACTCTGTGGTTCTAACATGTTGGCAGAGGGTCAGTTCCATTGGCCTTCGGGAAAGTGGAAAGCATGCAACCTGTGTAAGACATGCATTTTGTTATAAGGTTGAGAAACTGGTGAGAATGTGATTTTGTAATTGGCAATTTTATTATCCTTATTTGAGGTAAGTTAGTTCCCGTTGAGACTTTCAAAGTAGTGAGCTTTCACTGTTCTTGACTTACCTTCTACCTTAACAATATGTTTTGAGAGACTGTAGGGTGTGGCTCAGTGCAGGAGTACTTTCTTAGTATAGGTTCTAACCCTGTTAAACAGAAAACAAGAAAATAGGAAGAGAAGGGAGAGGGGGGAGGTCATGAGGAAAGTAGAAGAGACTGAGGGAGGAGAAGGGCGGGAAGGAGGAAAGGGAAAGAGAGGGAGGAAAGGAAGGAAAAGAGGAGAAAAAAAGAGGGAATGGAAAGGGAATAAAGGCAAATAAAAGAGAGGAAGGGACACAAGGGCAGACAGGAGAAGGCTCAGAAGAGGGAGGGAGGAAAGAAAAGAGAGAAGAAGGGAGGGAAAGAGGGAGGAAGAGGAATGAATAATCTAAAAGGGAATTTGTGATACTCCAGGAGAACCAAGATGGAAGAACTAGGCTTTGACAGGAGAACTCCATGGAGGACAAGGGAATGGGGCATGGCACAGGTTGGAAGGACATGTGGGCTATGACAGTTAGGGAATAGACAAAGAGCACCTTCATACACATGTGTAGCTAGAGGTGTGCTAGGCCTGCTGCTCACTCCTCAGCCTTCTAAGCCATGCATGTTGCTTCTGGGAAAAGAGTCATTTTGAACCTGGCTCTGGCTTTTTTAGTTAGGGAATAGATGGGCCCTCACCCCGAGGCTTCATCAACATGCATGTATGGAATGCCCCCTCTGTGTACAGTGTCTCAGCTGTTTGAGAACTAATGAAAGATAAATCCAGTTGTCAAGCTTAAAGCCCTGATAAATTGTTTATGCAGAGAAATAAAACTCTGAATGAGGGAGACTTGAGTGGAAGGAACTGACCCTTAGTGGCTCGAGCTTTAGAGCCAGTAGCAGAAAGCAAATGAGAGGTCAAGGGGGAGGTTGAAGGTGGTGGGGCTTCAAGGACAAGAATGGACACTGGGGGAGGTAGCTGAGAATGGAATGAGATAGTCCTGGAAGACAGATTGCCTTGAACATGGGGTTAAGTCAGTGATAGGAAGGGATGCCATCATCACCAGGGAGTAGGCCCAAAGATGGTAGCTCCGTGAAACTGAGGATGGGGCACAGAGATGCTTTAAATTTGCAAGAGGCTCTTGAGCCCCGCATAGCCTCCTCCTCACTGTTTCTACAGGCTTCTAGTGTTCCAATAACTGCAGCATCCTGAGGTCCCCTATAACCTGTGATGGTGATAGCTGTGGCTTATTCCAGCTGATTGCATGTTTGAGCACATTCTGACATCGTGTAAGCACAATCTCATGTAAATTTCTCTTTCCCCATGACTCAAGGCTCTCAATATCTTCATTTAGCCCAGGAGGAATCTGAAATTGGAAATGGTTAAGAGCCCTAAGGTTGCACAGCTGGTGAGCAACACCACCACCATTTCACAGCGTGAGAATTCTGCTGGCTCTGCTCGGAAGGTGGCGGGCTAAATATACTAAACAGCCTTGGAATGTCAGGCAATCTTTCTTAAAAACAGGTGCAGGACTTAAAAACATACTGAGGAGGAGCCTCATACTTGTAACTTATAAAAACATCCTTTGGAGCTCATATTGTTCAAACGCAAAGGAAAAATATATTGGGGAGACAAATAGAAAGAGACAGAATAAAATTATGCTGAAGACAAAGTCTTTAACTTTGTGGTGCTTTTTTATTGTTGCTGTTTTGTTTGTTTGTTTGTTTAATCCAGGTTGGTTTCATGTGGCCCATAGAGTTGAGAATGACCTTTAACTCTTCATCTTGTAGATTCTACTTCCCACTTTCAGGGATAACAATTCATTAATTTAACTGAACGAAGATGTAGAGCCATCATAATCTATTTTCCATGGCTATAACAGAATACCACAGATTGGGTAATTGTAAAAATAGCAGGAAAATGTTAGTATAAACAGTAAAAAGTTGTTAAATTACTAGAGTTCAGGAAGTCCAAATCAAAAGAAAATGTATCCAAACTTATTATATCAGGAATGCACTTGGAAGGTAGGGCTATGAATCCATTCTCTGCTTGATTGTCTCTTGAAGATGTCATCCCCTAATATTGTTACAGTGGGAGATTTCAGGTCATTTTTGGGGGGGGGACAGTGAAACCACAGAAGGGTTATAGGAGCTGGTGACATGAAGAACCTTATTTGAAATGCTGGGACTCTGTCTCTGTCTCTGTCTCTCTGTCTCTGTCTCTCTCTCTCTCTCTCTCTCTGACTTCAGAGTGATGGAAAACTGAAGCAGAGAAGATACCAAGTCAGAACACCTCATAGGTGTCTCCTTCAGAGCTATGTGGCTTGCTACTCAGGTCCTCAAGGACATAGTGGCGGTTTACATTGCTGTCATAGTCTCCAAAGCCTACTTTACATCTACTTGGCATCTGAGGTGATTTCCAATGTGGACAGCCCTGGGGGGTGGTCTCTCCTATTCTCCCTTTGCAGTTTGCATCCTGCAAGGTCTGATAGCCACTTCAGCCCCAAATAAACACATAGATGCTATAGTGACTATAAAACTGTTGGCCGATAGCCAGGGCTTCTTGCTGGCTAGCTCTATCTTAATTATTAACCCATAATTACTAATTTATATATTTCTATATGGCCTTATCTTACCAGAGAATGTTTGGTGCATTCTATCTTCCTGGTCTCTACATGGTCTCTCCTCCTCACAGCCTCTCTCTCTGCCTCTTCCCCCAAGATTCTCCTAATCTCTGTCTCCTAGTCCTGCCTATCTTCCTGCTTCTATTGGCATCATCAACCAGTAAGAGAAACATATTTACAGGACATTCCCCATCAATAAGTCCATGCACCAAGGTACTCTGTCTATCCAACAATTTATACTATTTCCTCTTTGAAATAGTTTCCGAGCCTTCTTGCTGGAAGTATTTCCTCATTCTTTCCAAAGGAGCATCTCAGAGGGGAGGTCATTGCTCAAGTTTCTCCAGCTAGTTTATCAGTCCATTGCTCACATTCAACTGACTGCTGACACTTGCTGACTGCTTTTAGAAACAGTAATTGAAAAGCTAGATTTCTCTGTTCACGGATTGCAAAGTGTCACAACAATCCTTTTATTCTGTATTATCCTTTTTGAAGTTCTGCTAAGTGAGACTTTGAGAAGTGTAATTTCCCAAGGTCCTGTTGCTGGGGAGCAGAGGACCCTTGCCTCCTGGTCCTTTTAGTCTTTAGTGGATGTGATCTATATCTCAATCAGCTTTCATCTCTTCTATTCTATAGAATACACTGCACACAGCCCTTAAAAAAGAAACTCTTTGGAAGACATTCTTACAAAAATCTGAGGTTATACACAGTGCTCACATTTGGCAATTTGCTATGCCCTTACAGTTTTACTGTAAGTTAGCAATTTGGATGGGAAGATGCTTTCCATAGTAGTGGCCACTATGAATAGGTTTGAACCACAAATCTGAAAATACAAACTCAAATACTGAGAGCTCAGGATACTTGGGCATGGAAACGTAGCTTTCTTAGTAAATGGATTCATTTTTTCTGTATTAAGCTTTGCTAGTTCTTTCTTGATATAGAATAGAATCTAATAATTGAGGTACTTTTAAAAGACTTTAGTTTGAAACCATTTTAGAACTGTAGAGGAATTGCAAATATAGTATGAGAATCCACCATGGCACAGTCATCCAGACTGAGAAAGTAGCCTTACCCAAGAATTTGATCTCTGTACTTTCAAGAACTCCCAACCAACCAAATCTGAAAATATTTATATGGAAAATTCCAGAAAAACAAGATTCATCAGTTTTAAATTCATTCCATTATAGTATGATATTATAATCGTCTGTGCTATTATCTCTTTCTGTGAGTAATTTAAATATTAATGTTTATCATAAATGAACATTATATGTAGGGGGAAATCAGTGTGCAGAGTTCTGTAGCTCTCAGGATTCATGGACAATGGGGAGTAGTACAATGCTATTTATCACATTAAAACTTTGTTTTGTTTTCATGTCTCACACTAGATGGCTCTGAACTTCTTCAGTCCACACTTGATGGCTATCACTCATTTTGTGGAAATCTGTACCAGTACTTTGGCAAACAATTCTTTACCTGTCTTCTGTCTTTCAGGAATATTGGTGGTGGATATGTGACACCACTTGATCATTCCTGCATGCTCTGTTTCCATTACCTTCTTACTCTGGGTTTCAGTTTAAGTGTTTTTTTATTGACCTATCTCCTTGATGAGTCAGCCTGTGAGAGCATCACTTAATATGTTGATGCATTTTATTTCTGTTATTTATATTTGATTCTTATCATTGCCAACTCTCTGCTGAAGCAGCCTGAGAGGCTATACATGTCCACTATCTCTGGTGGAGCTTTAAACTGGTCAAGCTCATCTTTAAATTCCCTGGTACATGGATCTTCTGTCTGTAGCATGCCTGGGTCCTGTTCTGACTGATGGTTCTTTGTAGAGGGTTGATTTGATTTTTTTCCCTTGATTTTCTGATAACTCAATTTTTGCCCCAAACCAGACATCTTGTATACATAGTAGAAGCTAACATAACTGAAAATGGCTCTCCCCCTCCCCGTGGCCTTTAGTTTACTGTGGGTTGGGGGAGATAAAGTCATCTACATGTTCCTCAACATAGGAAATGTAATATCTAATAAATCCATTTTATTTTTCTTTTTTTAATTTTTTATTATTATTTTACATATTGATCTCAGTTCCCCCTCTCTCCCTCCCTCTTTCCTTCTCTCCCACCCTCCTATGCCCCCCAACCACCCTCCCATCCCATCCCCCCACTCCACATGTAGGGTGATGCCCTTCAAGAGGGGTCATCCAAATCTGTCAAGCCATTAGAGTAGGGACTAGGACTTCTCTCCAGTCCCTAGGTTAAAGGAGTATCCCTCCATGGGGGGATGTGCCCCCAAAGTCCTTTTGTGCACCAGGAATACATCCTGGCTCCACTGCCTGAGGTCTCTTAGACTGCCCAGGCCTTCTAACTGAGACCCATGTTCAGGGGGTTTAAGTCAGTCCCATGCTGGATTCCCAGCTATCAGTCCGGGGGCCCATTAGCTCCTCCTTGTTCAGGTCAGCTGTCTCTATGTGTTTCTGTCTTGTCCTTCCTCTGTGCATCTGAATTCCAGTTTGGCTCAGAGTTTAGCTGTGGGTGTCTGCTTCTGTTTCCAGCAGCTACTAGGTGAGGGCTCTATGATGGTGGATAAGTTAATCATCAATCTCATTATCAGGGAAGGGCATTTATGGTAGCCTTTCCACTGTTGATCCAATTGTTAGTTGGGGTCAGTCTTGAAGGTCTCTTGACATTTCTCTAGAGTCAGTTTTCTCTTCAAACCTATAATGTCTCCCTCATTTATTATCTCTCTCTCTCTCTTCTCTCTCTCCTATTCCTCCCCAGACTCAATCTTCCTAGTCCCACATACTTTCCTCTCCTCCCCTTCTCTTTCTCCTACTTCCTTCTTCACTCACTGGCCCCCCACTCCCCATGTGCTCTGGAGATCTTGTCCCTTCCCCCTTCTGTGCGAGGCATTATATGAATCTCTTAGAATCCTCCTTGTATCCTAGTTCCTCTGGTGGTGTGAATTATAGGCTGGTGATCCTTTGCTCTATGTCTAAAATCAATATATGAGTGAGTACATACCATGTTCCTCTTTTTGTGACTGGGTTACCTCACTCAGGATGTTTTCTTCAAGTTACATCCATTTGCCTGTGAATTTCAAGATTCCATTGTATTTTTCCTCAGAGTAGTATTCCATTGTGTAGATGTGCCACATCTTCTTTATCCATTCTTCAGTTGAGGGGCATCTAGGTTGCTTCCAGGTTCTTGCTATTACAAATAATGCTGCTCTGAACATAGTTGAGCACATGTCTTTGTTTCATGGATGTGGATAATTTGCTGGGTGCTGTGGTAGACTGATTCCCATTTTCCTGAGGAACCACCATACTGATCCCCAAAATGACTGTACAAGTTTGCACTTCCACCAGCAGTGGAGGAGGGTTCCCCTTTCTCCACATCCTCTCCAGCATTGGTGTTTCTTATTTTCACCATTCTGGCAGGAGTAAGATGGTTTCTCAGAGTTGTTTTGATTTGCATTTCCCTGATGGCTAAGGATGTTGAACACTTTCTTTAGTGTCTTTCAGCCCTTTTTATTTCCTCGATTGAGAGTTCTTTATTCAGTTCTGTACCCCATTTTTAAATAGGGTTATTTGGTGTTTTGTTGACTAGTTTCTTGAGTTCTTTATATATTTTGGAGACAAGCCTTCTGTCAGACGTAGGATTGGTGAAGATCTTTTCTCAGTCTGTGGGCTGCCGTTTGGTCTTGTCAACTATGTCCTTTGCCTTACAGAATCTTCTCAGTTTGAGTTCTCATTTATTAATTGTCGATCTCAGTGTATGTGCTACTGGTGTTATGTTCAGGAAGAAGTCTCCTGTAGCAATTTCTTTAAGGGTACCCTCCACTTTCTCTTCTAAGAGGTTCAGTGTGGCTGGATTTATGTTGAGGTCTTTGATCCATTTGGACTTGAGTTTTGTGCGTGGCTATAGACATGGGTCTATCTGAAGTCTTCTACACACCATCATCCAGCACCATTTGTTGAAATGTGCCAGCACCATTTGTTGAAAATACTTTTAGCTGTTTTGTTGAAAATCAGGTGTTAGTAGGTGTGTGAGTTAATATCAGAATTTTGATCGCATTCCATTGGTCTACTTGCCTATTTTTGTGCCAATACCAGGCTGTTTTCAGACTACAGCTCTGTAGTAGAGCTTAAAGTCAAAATGTTCCAGTGCTATTCTACTGTGACTTGTTTCTTGAAGCTTGTTAGCTTTGCTTTACAGGGCAGTGTAGAGTTATGGAATGGGATGCTAAAGTTTGATTAACTCTCAGTCTCAGGCAAGAACCATGATACTGGAATATGTGACATTCTCTGATCTTACCCAAAGAGGAAGACTCCCCAAGGAAAGAGAATATATGGTACAGTTTCCACTCAAGTAAGGCTCCTTCTCTATCTAGGAAAGAGACAAGGATCCAGACTTCCTTGTCTTTCCCACATGGCAGCTTCCCCTCACCATGTCACATGGTGTGGCCTCAGAATGTTCCTTTTGGTCACTTCTGTGAATAGTCAATGAGAGTCCAGGAGAAAAAGCATTGAAAGGTAGATGTTTCCCCAAGAAACAAACAAAATAAAATACCCCCCCCCGAAGAGTCCTCACTGGACCATCATCATTTTGCTCTTTCCATTCTGTGGGTGTTTCATGTCCCAACGGCAAACTGAGTGCCAGTTCTTTGTTCTTTGAGGTTAACTTTCCATTAAATACTTCTTTTTCTTGTGTTTAAAGTTATTCTGGCTGTTTTTACTATAAGAAACACTTCTACTTTATCAAATTTTGCATGGGAACAGAAATGTGAAACTCCCTCTTTAAATAACAATTTAAAGCTTATCAATTACTTTATTGCCCTGTATTGTGCAACAAATCAATCGTCTGATCTCACACCTCACATCTTGGTCTCCACCATTGTACACAGTTCTCCAGTTTATAAGAAATATGTATCATTTATTTCACCCACAAGTTTTGTTGTTATGATCATTAACTGGGAATCTGGAAGAGTACTAATTGGTGTTAATAATAAAACTGTAGAGTGGGCTATGATGGTGTGAAAGCTGAAGGATTAGAGAAGCACAGTGGCCAGCCACTAGCGATCTTTCTTTCTTCCTTCCTTCCTTCCTTTCTTTCTTTCTTTCTTTCTTTCTTTCTTTCTTTAATATTTTTTCTTATTTTATATATCAACCCCAGTTCCCTCTCCATTCTACCCTCCTATGCTCCCCACCTCCATTCCACCCCCCATCCACTCCCCAGTGAGAGTGAGGCCTTCCATGAGAGATCATCAATATCTGTCAAGACATTTGGGGTAGAGCCTAGGCCCTCCCCCTGTTTCTCTAGGCTAAGGGAGTATCCCTCCATTGGGAATGGACTCCCATAGTCCATTTGTGCACTAGGGATACATGCTGGTTCCATTGCCAGAGGTCCTATAGACTGCCCAGCCCTCCTAGCTGATACCCATGTTCAGGGGCCTGGTTTGGTCCTATGTTGGTTCCCAGGCTGTCAGACTGGGGTCCATGTGTTCCCACCTGCTCAGGTCAGCTGTTTCTGTGGGTTTTTCTAGTGTGGTCTTGACCCTTTTGTTAATCACTCCTCCATCTCTGAAACTGGATTCCAGGGTTTTGGCTCAGTGCTTAGATGTGCATCTCTGCTTCTGCCTCCATCAGCTACTGAATAAATGCTCTAGGATGGCATTTAAGTAGTCATCATTTCCATTACAGGGGAAGGATGTTTAAGGTATCCTCTCCACTATTTCTTAGATTCCTATTTGGGGTCATCCTTGTGGATCTCTGTACAGTTCCCTAGTACCAGATTTCTCTCTAAACCTATAATGGCTCTCTCTATTGATGTGTTTCTTTTCTAGTTTTCATCTATTCATCTTCACCATTCAATCTTCCTGATCTCTCATGTTCTCCTTCCTCTCCTTTTCTGCCTTCTTCTTTCTCTTACATCCCTCAGGCCATTCTATTGGAGCAGAGAGGAGATGGGATGGGGTAGAGTTCCCTTTGGAGGAGATGACATGCTCTAAATTTAGGTTGTGATGGCTATAGAACTGTGAATGCACTGAAATAACTGACTTATTTTAATATACTTAAAATGGTAAATTGCTTGGCATTATATCTCAATGAACTGATTAAAATTAAAAAGTATAATCTCTATCCTCAAACAAAAAGTAAAAAGACTGATGTTACACCATTAATTTAAAAGTTTTTAAAATAGTAAGGTGACTAAAGGGCTCCTGAGTAGAGACAATAGGAAGAAGCTAAGCTAAGTAAGTTCTAGACAAGTTTTCTTTAGGTTACATGATGTTCTGGGATTTTTCACAGAACATTTTCAATATGATTTAATGAAGAATCTAATAAACATACTTACGTGAAAAGTTTTTTTTTTAAAAAAAAAAGAGAGAGAACTTAAGGCAACTATAATATCTGTTGATGCCATGTTTTTTTGTCATTTACATATTTTCTAACACAAATCCTTTTATAAGACATTAATGTGATCAGGGGTTGTGGGGCATTGGCTAAAAGAAGGTAAATTCAAATATTATTTTTACTATATATAAGAAAAAAATTCAGTAGAAAAAATTTGAGAAATCTATGCTTACATTGTTGTGATAGTACTCAGTTCACTACCACAAAGATTAATTTCCAACTTGGAAATAATTTTCCTAATATGCTATCACTAGTTGGAGCCTAAATAGTCTGGCATAATAACCAAAATTGCATATACCCCTAGTTGGCTGCTGTCTGTTGGCACTGAGGTTCAAGTGCTGGGCTGGCAAGATGGGCCAGCTATAAGACTCAGCTGAGCCTCTGATGATATTGAAACGTACAATTCCATCACCATGAACACCACTAGAACAAAACTCATGGAGATGAAAGTACTATGCCTCATATAGTCAAGGCTTGACAGCATTTGGTAGGGTATCCCAGCAGGGTAGATGGAACAGATTTTAATACTGAAACAGGGGGAGAGGCTGGAAGCTGAAACTACAGATAGCTGATGTGATGTGATCTACAACAGGAACAGTGTGCTGGAACCTAAAGATAAAAAGGAATTCACTACTCTGGGATGATTATTTATTCAGCAAATATCCACTGAATCCCACAACATACCTGAAATAGCCCAAAGACCTCAAGGGCTATGTGCCCTTGACCCTGGATATGCACTCACTTATAAGGAGCCTTCATGGTTCTTATGTAGTTAGTAACTCCCTAACTAAATGCTGTATAGTTCTAGATGTTTTCTGAGAGAGTCCCAGCAGCTATCAATGGTCCTTTAAGGTTAGTATAAGCACAGAATTCAAGTTCAAAGTTTGAGTCTCTTTAAATTTTGAACATTTATGATCAATGAGTAGAGTTTATAAGCAATGCAGAGTGTACTTTAGCTTCCCTTCCATGTTTGATGAAACCATTAATCTCGGTAACCTCCACCCAAAAACTATGATGTATGGAATTCATGATTACTTGGCCTAGTATAAAATATGAGTAACATAAAAGTATGCTTTAGTGCCCTTTAACTACGAGCCAAAAGTTCTTAGAACCAGTCATATCCTTTTCATACTGTTGGACAACACAGAAAGGCTGAGAATAGAATAGAAAAAGACTTTGCTTTTATTAAATATGCACATAAATATGAGTTATTACTTAAGCTCAGACAAATATCAACAAAGATAAATGAGTGAAAATAGGAACTGATAGATGCATTGGCCTTTGGTTTATGAGAGAGCGAGAGAGAGAGAGAGAGAGAGATTTAATTTTTCCTACCAGAGAAGAGAGAAAAAAATGAAAGAACCAATTCAAATTAGGCATTAAACAGCCACAATATAGAAAGTGAACAAATATAAATAAATAATGATATTGTGAAGATGGATGAATGAAAATGTATATTTAATAATGATAGTATAAATTGGTACAACCATTATGTGAGGTGATTTTTTAATCAAGAACCTTTAAAATGTTCAAACATTTTACTAGTGTTTCATTCCTAAAAATGTATTCTGAAGAATATACATGAATATTTATGTCAAGACTATTCATCATGAGGCTGGAGAGATGGTTCAACAGTTAATAGCAAACACTCTCAGAAAGATTCAGAATTCAGATCCCAACACCCATGCTGGGCAGTCCCCTACTACCTGTAACTCTAGTTCCAGGGGTATATGATGTCACTGAGTTCCATAGGCACTTGCAGCTGTACAAATCCCCCCACACACTCTTACCTATGCATACATACACACACACACACACATACACACACACACACACACACCACACACGTACACACATGCACATAAGTGTATGTGCACATATGTAGAGTGCTCATCATAATTAGAAACAATCCTGGTATCTAGCAAGAAGAGACTGATGAAGTTATGCAGCAGTAGTAGACAGAAGCATAGTGTAGTTTTAAGTAACATAAAGGAAAGCCTTATTATGAGAAAAACTATCATTTTAATAATGAAAAGTAGAAAACATAACTATTAAGGAGAAAATTAAGAGGACAGAAACTACTGTATTTGAATACTTTTTCTTTTAATTTTATATGTGTTAGAATGTTAATACTGTGTTTGCCAGACATTCCATTTTGAGCAACTGTTGTTTTTCCGATTTCTGATAAGCTGTGAAAATGCTCAAATTATATTGGTTGACTCGTAAAATACTTATTTCATATTTAATTATTTTAATTTTATATGTGTGTGTATGTGTGTGTGTGTGTGTGTGTGTGTGTGTGTGTGTGTGGTGCCAAAGGAGGCCAGAGGAGTTCATCAGACATATTGGAACTATAGATCCAAGTGGTTATGAGTCATTACGTGGTACTGGAAACCAAACCTAGGTCCTCTGGAAGAGCAGCAAGTGATCTTAACTGCTGAGCCATCTGTAGTGAGATATCCACCCTGCCCACACTTGTAGTGCTGACCATGCACAAAAGGCCAAAAAGAATATTTGACTCCCTAAACAGGACAAATGGTATAGTTAGAACAGAAAATATCACAAGGAGTTCTGTCCTGGGCTTCCCCCATTGTCCACTCCATCTGGAGAAACCAGAGAGCAGAAAACAAAATTACAGGTCACCCGCTTTTACAAGGAGACAGTCTGAAGAAATGAAGTTCTTTACATGAAAGTGACCACCACCTTTGTCCTTGTTGTGCCCAGAACTTCATTTCTGCTAGCCTCTCAAGTGCAAGTCAACCATACAACTCTGACGAGTCAGGTCTACCAGATGTTCCTACAAGTATGGTGGGTTAACTGAAGTAGTAGCTCTGCTTCCCTTGCATCTTACAGTGCTTTCTCACAAACAAAAGACCCATTAAACACCTCTTCTTCCAGCCCTTCAAAAGCAAAAACTAAATAAGCTAAAAGATCCTCTGTCAATAACAATAATTTTTTTTCTCTGAAGTTTATTTTTCTGTAGTCTCTCTTTTCCTTCCTTCTCAGAAATATGTGTCCCTGTCAGTTTGTGGAAACCAGAGTGAGCTGTGATGCCTGCCTGTCCTGTGCTGACTCCCATCTCCAGTCCATTCTGTACTTTGCAATATATTTAGAATGCCTCAATTCATAGCATGTCCCATGCTGTTTCAAGGGGGCAGGGAAGTCAGATGGATGAGAAGAACCATTGATCAGGACTGCTCTCTGAACATGGTTGGCTCTTATTCTCAGCTCCCAGAATATTTTGAGGACATCAAGAGAACAGCAGCAAGTCCATGTGGTAATTACTTTAAACAGGCAAATTGGTCATTTTATGAACTTGAAGTGGAAATTTTCTTGTTGGTGCCACTCTAGAAAAGACATTTTGGTTAGAACTATGTGTGCAAAAATGACATGATAGTTGATAGATCAGTTGATCAATAATTTACTAAAAATGTCTTTGCAAGGGAGAGGATTTTTGTTTGTTTTAAATTTGAAATTAGCTTATAAATAACCAAAATTGAAATTTGAAAACACTAGCCTATCATTAATAGTACTTGAAAATATGTTATTTTGACTAGAAAAAGAGAAAGAAAAACTTAATAGTACAATAATGTAAAGTGGCACACTCTGTGTTCAATGTATTTGTGCCCTGTCTTTGTGGATTACGTTTTCTGGATATTTTGATGGGCTAAGACAGAGAACCATTTCTCACACTACTGAGTCTAAGGTGAAGCAAAGTGTCTGGTGATACATCAGTTAGTGTTAAATGAATACAGGAACTCACAGATAGGTAAGGCTATTTGATCATGCTCATCCTGCAAAACCTTTTACTTCTGTAGCTCCATGAATTTTGATTTGACTCTTCATAGGGAAATTTATTTGATTGGTGGCTAATGTTTCTATTTATATAGCAATCCCAATTATCTCACTTGGTTCACTGACAACACTTCCCACTGTAGGTGCACACTGCTCTTTGTTATGAACCCTTCTTAGGTGTTTTGGTGTCCCCTTCTCTATTCCCACTTTCTTCTTGCAGGAGGAACATCTTCAGCAATGGAGGCTCTTGTTTCCTCCTTGACTTCTTTTCACATCATCATAACTGCATATAAATCATCTCTAACAATCTCCAGTCGTCACTTGTGAACTGGAAAATTTTATTAGATGACACTCTCCAGCTGCTGCCTCTTCTTTGAGTGTGATTGAGAGTCAGGCTGCTTAGATTTAAACTCCAGCCGAATGTTTCAACTGTCACATATCCAGGGCAGTTGGCTTACTTTACTTCTCAGTTTATCTACAAAATTGAAATCATTACTATCAAACTCATGAGATTATTGTAAGCAATATATTTTAAGCTACTCATATATATATATATATATATATATATATATATATATGCAGTATATACTGCTTTTATAACAATTCACAACAGATACTATCAATTATTGTTACTGTTTTGTAACTCATTGGCTTTGGGAGAAATCATTTTTATAGCATCAGAAATTCTTGATACTCTTTCTTGGGTCTTTAGGAAAGTTCATCCTTTGAAGGAAAAGTATTCACACACTGCAGGATTATTGTTGATTTTTCTCTAAGATACCATTAATTAGCAGTCAGTTCATTTTCCTTTCTAGACTTATCTTCAAAAATACCATTTAATGCAAATAAAACTAAACATTTTCATGGAGAAAGTTAGAATTCTTATTTAACCTATGTTAATGTCAAGGTTACCAACAGCTGTATTGAAAAGTATAGTATATAAAATCACATGTTTTTCTCAGCCATGTTTATTGTGGCTTTATTCATAATAACTAGAAACTGGAAATAGCCTAGATGTCCCTCAAGAGAATGAATTTAAAAAAAGTAGTACATTTACACAATGGGGTATTACTCAGTTGTTAAAAACTGACAACCTAATATGAGCAGGCAAATGAAAATGTTTAACTAGAAAAATATTATCCTGAGTAGGGTAACTTGAACCCATAATGATAAATATATATATTCACTTATAAGCAGATATTAGCTGTTAAGTAAATGATAACCAAGCCATAATCCACAGACCCTGAGAGGTTAAGTAAAGAGGAGCGAGCTGGGGGATGCAGGGATCTCCGTGCAGGGGGAATCAGCATAGACTTATGGGTAGACTTAAGTGAGGGAAGCAGGTGAGGGAAGATGGGGTGTACAAAGAGAGTGAGGGGGAAAGATGGCTGGAATTGAGAACACTTGGAGGTTTTGTATGGAAACCTAGTGCAATGGAAACTTCCTGGAATGTATGAAGGTGATCCTAATAAGGACTCCTAGTAATGGGGGATATGGAGTTCTAAATGACCATCTCTGGTCCCAGGTGAGACTTCTAAATTACACAAAAAAGAATCGTGGTTTTTTTTTTTTTTTTTTTTTTTTTTTATAGCATATGTGTTTAGATGAAAGGCTGTCTCTTGGGAAGGCTATGAATGTACGGTACATGTCGATATTCACTAACATTTATTTGAGCATTTCACAAAATACGTGTTTCTGCTTTCTATGCTCATTAACTGAGCTGCTGATGCCATTCTAGAAGGCTAAAGCTTCCTCCAATAAAGAGCTCAGTGTTGCCATGGTCGCCAGGGTATTTTCTAATTAAAATTCACACTGTGAGGATGGGTGGCTTACAAAGATACTCCACTGCTTGTGAAGAATGCTATTATTCTGAGAAGTACTTTGAAGACCAGAAATGTCCAAAGCCCATAAACTATAGCACAGGAGATTTATTTAGAATATAGCATCTTACCTGTTGGAATTTATCAACAGCTAGCCTTTCAAATCCTGATCATTTTTCTTTCCTGGAACTTGACTCATTATTCATATTGACTTTCCACTCATCCTGCTAATTGTTATTTCTGTAGCCCAGAGTTCTGTTGTTTTGTTCTTCTAAGTGGGGACTCCACCATGATTCTCCCCTTCCATGGCTTTCCCCTGCTTATGTCTAGGAACCTGTCTGTCATGGACTGGCTGTCCAGGAACTTCAGATCTGAACAAGACAAGCTGTGAAAGACACTTGTCCTTTGACTTCCAGATACCAGTTACAGCTAGGCAAGGAAATGTTCTCATGTGGGATGCTGGTTAGAATGAAATAGTTTGACTTTTCAAAGCAGTGCTGTGTAGCAGAGTATTAACATGATAGATGAGTCTCTGGCATAGAGTCTGAGCAAATGTTAAAGCAAAAGCTTTTAGGAATAAGATTTAAGCTCTTTAGAGTTGTCAGTAAGAGAAAAAAAGTGAGGTAATTCTTCAAAAAGGAAGCGGTGTATTAAAGTACAGGTTGGCACCTGAATGCTATTTGACTCTCTTCCCCAAAACTAATGGGTAAAGGATTTCTCTTCACCTGTGCCTACTAAGAGGTGTCGTAGTAAATCCTGCTTTCTTCCCATGAGGTTTTGAAGTAGTGGATAGCATTCTTAGTTACCATTTCTTCAACTATTGTACCCAGTGCATGTCAGCTGCCTCTCCTAGCATTGAGGAATCCAGCGTGAACCCCTACAAATCCAGGCTTATGAAGTGTTGTAGTGGCAACTTGTTCTGCTAGTGGTCTTGAGGTGGTGACACCTTAGGGTATGTCTTCAGTGTATACAGGCATGACCCCTTATAAGGAAGAGGAGGGGCTGGCTCAAGCTCTGTTGGTTTGTTGTCCATAGCATCCTAAAGGGCAGAGGCTGTATCTCCAGGAACAGAAGACTAAGGCAATTATTCACCATCATTGTGTGAATTCTCCTCTAATAAATCATTTATATGAGTATTGGTGGACTCCTATAAACCCACCTTAATTATGGGAGACTTATTTTTGACTCGTGGACTCAGGAATTTTCCAGTCTATTATGGCAGAGAAGGCATGATGGCAGAAGTAGTTAGATATCCTTAGGAGCAAGAGGGAGCTGGTCACAAGGAAACTGTAGGACCAGAATGGCCCCATGGCAGTTCCATTTCCTGGCACCTGACACAGGAACAAAAAGTGGGACCAGAACCAGAGGCAGGTATAGCCTCTGAAGTCCTATCTTTAATGGCATTCATCAGTTAGGACCCTTACGCCAAAGCCTTCATAACCTCAGATACAGTTAACACCAGCTGGGAGACAACTGCTCCTCCTCCTCCTCTTCCTCCTTCTTCTTCTGTTCATTTCTTTAAAAAAAAAAATCTAGAATAAAAACAATCTTATTTTACGTATAAATCCCAGTTCCTTCTCTTTCCCCTTCTACTCTGCACCCCACCAGCCCCCATTCCATTCCCCTGTCTTCTCCCCAGGGAGGGTGAGGCCTTCCATGGGGAATCATCAAAGTCTGAGTCAATCTTAATGCCTTGTGGGTAGTGTTCCAGATTCAAGTCATGAAGTGGAGGAGGGAAATAAATATAAATGAAGAAGACTATTCACATAACCTTAGAAGAGGTGATTCTCTTTGTAGGAAAAATGTAAAGGCATTTGAAGAGACATGGGTTACTGGGAAGGGTATTACATTCTTCAATGAGACAAAGAGGCTTAATGTTATTGAGACACTAATGTCTGAGCAGGAAATTGAAGAGCGTGGGTGTTCATGTGTTCATGTATCAGAAGGAAAAAGATTTCTAGATGGGAGGAATGAGGACTGCACAAGCCTGCTATAATTGATGAAAGCATGATATTCCAGTGTGGTCAAGGAGGGTCTGATGGGGAGAAAAAGAGAAAATGGAGTCAGAGAAGTAGAAACATGTCATGTGGTCCATAAGATCAGAAAAGGAACTACAGCTTCCCCCCCCAGTAAGATAGAAAGGCACCAGTTGGTGTTAGGAAAAGCACAGTATTTTAGTAAGGAGTCTCTACAGAAACAGAACTTATAGAATGAAATACATATATTTTTCTAATATTCATTCATATATGTATCAATCAATATATCAATTCATATATACCTATATATCATTCGTGTGTGTGTGTGTGTGTGTGTGTGTGTGTGTGTGTGTGTGTGTGATATTGGAATGGCTTATAGGCTGTGTAAGGTCCAGATAGTGCAACAACAGCTGTCTACCAAGGGAAGGTCCAAGAATCCAGTCATTGTTCAGTCCACTAGGCTGGATGTCTCAGCTAGTCTTCAGGATATGCTGGAATCCCAAAGAAGAAGTCTTTAATGCCAGTGAAGGAATGGACTTGCCAGTGAAACTGAGAGCATGCAGGCAATGAAAGCAAGCTTCCTTCTCCCATGGCCTTTATATAGGTTGCCAGCAGCAGGTCTAGCCCAGATTAAAGGTTGAACTTCCCACCTCAAAGATCCAGATTAGAAGTGAGTCTTCTCACTTCGCATGACTGATCTAAGAAAACATCCCTTACAGGAGTACCCATCCATTTGGGTTTTGGTTTACTCTATATGTAATCCAGTTGACAACCCAAGAATAGCCATCACAGGTAGCATGACCTGACTTACGGTTTGAAAACATTATTGATTGCTGTACTGAGAATAGATTGTACAGAGGTGAGGCAGCAGCAAGGATACCATTAAGTGACTTGGTGAGTTGCTGGGCAGCAAGAGAGAGTGCTCAAGACCATGCTAACATCAGAAGAGGTAGTTAGAAGTGCTCAGTTTCTGGTCCCATTCTGCAGTGAGAACTAATGTGGTTTACTAATAGATTGACAGGAAAAAAGGGTGAAATGATAAATACAGTGTTTATGCCAACTAGCACCATGACATGAGTGAACTGCTATTGACAGAGGAAGGAAGAGTGAGTTTGTGCATGTGTCATATGAAAACATGTGCATATTACCTAAACCATGTTCTAGAATAGTAAGTCCTGTGTGACTAAGGTGGTCATTTCTAATTGCATTAGTTTGCCTGAACTACTGTAACAATGCATCATAGATCAATTGGCATAAACAGAAATCTACATCTTCACACTTGCATGCTGCATAAGTCCAAGATCATGATGCCATCGGCCACCTTCTTGCTATGGCCTTCATGGATTCCTTCCTCTGAAAGTGAACACTTTTGAATCTCTCTGTGTTCAGCATATTTTTCTTTTAGAAACAACAACCAGACTAGATTTGAACCCATTTTAGGAAGATCATCAAACCTACCCTTGCAGGATATAGGATGAAATGACACCCAGGGAAAGAGATTCTGAGCTGAGTTATAAAGAGTGAATGGGAACTGACAACTGAAGGGAGAACAGTGGATTGGGAAAGAGTGCACATGTTGATCAGAGCTCTGAGCTTGGGGTTAAGATGTGTTCAGATGAGGTTGTTGGTGTTATTGAAAGAAATCAAGCAGTAAGTGTCTTGTGCTCCTTTCTCTCTCTCACTCACACAAACACACACACACATACATACACACACACACACACACACACTCTCTCTCTCTCTTCCCTTCCCCCCTCTTTCAGTGTGGTGTGTGTGTGTGTGTGTGTGTGTGTGTGTGTGTGTGTGTGCGTGCACGCACGCACTCACGCATGCACACTCCACAGGGGGATATACAAGTTTAGAGTCTGCAAACAACTCATATATTGTTGTGTACTTAGGGCTATATATCATGCTATCAAGCTACTATAGAATATAGATGAAAGAAAGACCCATCTGCTCCTGAGATCATTTTGAGACCTCAAAATATATTTCCAAAGTTACTATGAGGTATTGTATTACAACATCTCCACAAATTTTAGCTTCCTGCCTAAAATGGTGAAGACACAGACTTATTTTTCGTTGAATTGCTTTGGGGATGTCAGTGTTTAGGGATGCAATACATTGTATACTTATACCAGCACTCCTCCATACTCTACTAATGTGCTTGCCATTCAAGATACAGAAATAATAATATTAGCTATGAAATTTTAGCTCCCAGAGTGTGTGCTTGTCTCTTTCCTCTTTGTTGTTCTGAGGCTTCCGTATGCATGTCCTGTAATGTGATTTTGGAGTTTTTGATAGAGACGTTGACAAGTATAGTTAACTAGAGCCTTATGACCACCACCCCTGCCATACACACAATGACATAACCAACCATAATGTCAAAATTGTCTATAAGTATTCTTTTGTGAGCCTGCTAGATTTCTATTCCTTTGCCAAGATGTAAGATATAGAAAAGACTTGAAAATAAGATTCAATCTTTTCTATAGTTGGTAAAACAAAACATACATGAAGAGTTAAAAAAAAATAGGACAGATATGAACCAAGTTGTTGTTGGTGGGGACAGATACCTAGAGCAGGAGGCCAAATGGTCACCAGGTATTCAGGAGATAAAAGAAGCCCGTTGGGTTGGACACACTAGCCAGTAAAGTTATGCAAGAGTAAAATATGATTGGAAAGAGTGTGCTTTCATTAACCATACAGAGGAACCGATATCCTTATAAGAATATTAGTGTGGTATTGCAGCAATGGGAGCGTTTTAGTAATTTGTGCAGGTAATGTCCTGACACAAATGTCCTAAGGACAAGGTCTACAGCCCTCTTTTATGTAGAAGTGTGAGGGTGGACTGCATGAAAAGTTGCTGTATGAAAATTTTAGAGTGATCATTCATTGGGATTACAGATCCCTGTGTTTCCTCCCATGATGTCTCTGTCAGTCCTAACTGCAAAGAATTCATTACTGAGGTAAGCTTGGTGGGATGTCAAACAGGAAGAGAAAGATACTCCTGTTTTTGTTTTTTGTTATTTTATTTGTTTGCTTGTTTAGAAGGTTGTTGTTTTGTTGCTGTTTTTGAGATAAGGTTTCTCTGTGTGGCTTTGGAGCCTCTCCTGGCACTCACTTTGTAGACCAGGCTGGCCTCAAACTCATGGAGAGCCTGCCTCTGCTCGGTGACACTCCTGTTTTTAAGAACACAATTTATATCTTCAGTTCAAAACATTCCTTATCTCCGAACCTCAGGGAATCTGACTTTCCCAAGATGCCCCAACAGCTGAGCACTGGGCTCTGATTTTTGTAATGCACACTAATATATTCATATTCTGAATTTAGGTATGGAGGCAAATGAAATACTTATGACTGAATTCATTTATAATCTGAACCTAAAAAAATAAGTATACTGTGTTGTGAGAGATGTTCTTTCAGAGCTGTGGCTCTACTAAAGAGTATCTGTCTTCCTGCTGTTTATGGTTTGCTTGGCTCTTTTATTTTTTCAGCATAATATTTGATTTCAACATAATTTTGATTCTTTGGGAATTTTATATCCTGCACTCTGGTCACACTTCCCAGTCCACCTATGCTTGTGACCCCCCCAAAAGACTAATTTGTGATTATATATATATATGTATGTATGTATGTATGTATGTATGTATACACACACACACACACTCACTCACTGAATTATGATCAAATTCTCAGTGGCTTGCCCTTTAAATAGAACTGAGTCCTTCTCCTTCTGCACCCCCTCTAGAACCCATCACTTATGGAGAGCTACACTTCAGCATCCTTATCACACTTTTTATTGCCTGTTTTTTTTTTTTTTTTTTTTTTACAGTGAGGGGTGATATTCTTTTCTAAAGACAGGCAATCAATCATGTTCATCACAGAGGAGGTCCTTACCTGACAAGCCTTAATTCTGGATAGTTGCCAGAATAGAGCAATAATTCTTACACACTTTTGGTAGCACTGAAATTTTTTATAAGTCTCCAATATTATCATCAAGACATATTAAATCCCTGAAAGAGACTAAGGTAGAATTAATGAGAACAATGAAGTGCTTTCCTTGGTTTATGGTGTAATAATGGGAGGAAAATGTTACCATGGAAAGCTGAGGAGATGGCTCATCAGTAAGGTCTTTGCCATGTATATATACATGGGGACCTGAGACTATAACACCTACATAAGAAGCCAGCTGCTATGATGTGAGCCTGTAATCCCATTGCTGAGTAGGCAGATGAAGAGGATCCCTGGGACTTGGTGACTGACAGTCTAGCTGAATTAATGGGCTCCCATTTCCATGGGAGATTCTATATAAAAAACAAAAAAGAAAAATAAAAGCAATCGAGGAAGACACCAGATGTTGATCTCTGGACCACACACACACACACACACACACACACACACACACACACACACACTTATATGTGGACACATGCACGTTGAGCTATAATAGTATTATTGATGCTTTCAAAGGCATCAGGATCTTGAGATTGGTGATAAACTCCTCCCCCCAAGGGTGGCACATTGAGAAAAGTGGTTTTCATTATTATTAAATATTTATACTTGAAAGACTTCTCCCATGGTCTCCAGAATGCTGGTCTTTGCTTTGAAAGTGTCAACAATTTGATACCGTTCAACATTTGTGTACGTATATATGTATGTGTGTATTTTGTTTTGTTTTTTTGTTGTTTGTGTATGTATTTTTGTTTTGTTGTTTGTTTTTGGTTTGTGTATGTATGTTTGTTTTGTTGTTTGTTGTTTTTTGTGTGTGTTTGTTTTATTTTGTTTTTGTTTGTTGTTATTGGTTTGTGTGTGTGTGTGTTTTGCTTTTGCTTGTTGTTGCTCTTGTTGGTGTGTGTGTTTGTGTGTAGCCCAGAGATCAGTATCTGATATGCTCAATTGTTCTCATCCTGGTTTTTTTAGACATAATCGCTCATGGAAATTGGAGCATACCAGTTCAACTAGACTGTCAGTTTATGCAAGGAAGGAATGGATAGTGAACTGCTTTGTTTGGGCTTATTTTAGTCCTGTGGCTTTTGAAGTGTCTCTGTGTTACAGACAGCTGTAAAGATTTTAAACACCAATCCCTACCCCACAGCTTGCTCGCATTTCCATCTCCTCACATCTTAACAACCTATGTTCTATAACAGCTGTCCTTCATAAGACCATCTACAGGTTTTAACTTTGCATTCTGCCACCTAATCATTCATTCACTAGACAGCTATGATTGCTCACTGTTTCCTATATATGTTTATCTCATAGAAATCTCCACCACCAAACATTAATAATCTAAAATGACGAGGTCTTTATGTACAAGGGAAGCCAGCACTTTGACTACATAGGAGTAGTAGCTGCAAAAGGCACCAGGGGGCCTTTTAGGAAAACAATGAAGGCAAAATCTGGAAGTGCTTCTAGATATTACTGCTGTTCATGCCTGTTTTGTCTGAACGTTAGCTTTCAAAGGACAAACGCCTCTGTCACATTAAGCCTTGGAAACATTAACACTACTTTACCAATGCAATTTATGGTAATAGAGCAACTCAATGGTAGAGAAAGGGAAATTATTTTTGTCATCGGTTAACTCCTAGATTTGATTTGAAAAGTAATGTGTTTATTGGCCAAGTACACTGAGACTGCCTGGGAATGCCTTTAGCTACATATGGAAGTCACAAAGTGGTGCCTTCCAAACCTGGCTGCACATTACAGTCTCCTGGGGAGCATAAGCCATACTACAAAGTAATAAAATCAGAATCTGTGGGAGAAGGGTCAGGATCTCAGTGTTTTTAAAGCTCCCAGGTGATCATACTAGCCAGCCACAGGTGTGAACTGACATTTGAAAGAAATCACCATATTGAAAGCTGGTTGGATCTTGCAGCTAATCATACCCAAGCCTGTAAGTGTGGGATTCAGCATTCTTTGTTGGATGTCATGAAACATGGTCACCATCTCTGCTAAACAAGCACAAGGTTTCAGTCCATTTTGGGGAGAACTGATTCTTTCTTCCCACAGCCTAAAATAATATCCTGATACTTATTGAGGGCTTGAGATAGTTCATGTGTTGCTGGAGGTGCAACATACGCATCTCAGACCTCACACTGTCCCTACCACAAAGTAGTTATATTAGGAGTAGGTTAATGCCAGAAATGAAATCACAGAGATAAAGAAAGCTTATGTCTTTCCCAAGATTATTTAACTAGAAGTTAAATGCAGCACCATATATTCTCTGAGAGTTCCTGTTTCATGACTTTCCCATGGGGGGGGGGGGGGGGGGGGGAGAGAGGAGAGAGGAGAGAGAGAGAGAGAGAGAGAGAGAGAGAGAGAGAGAGAGAGAGAGAGAGAGAGAGAGGATCGTCTGGACTCTGGATTGAAATGGACAGTTCTCTATGGTGTTCAGGCATGCCTTCAGAGTACTTCAGTACGTAATAGATCTACATGTTGACTGTCAGAAAATGACTTAAAATCAATTGCTTTAAAATAGTAATTCTTTGCAGATGGCCTGTGGTACTCTCTTATGTTAGCCTTGTGTAGTAATTTCATTATTCAATTTTGTATATTAAAAATTTTAAGAGCACTTTTTTGGCCTGGGGATTAAAATATGTTATTTAACTTAATGTTTGTAAAAAAAAAAAAAAAAAAAAAAAAAAAAAAAAAAGCCTTATCTTTCTTTCATTGTTTAAAAGATCGGTTTTTATTTTATATATATGGATATTGTGCATGCATGTATGTCTGCATCACATGCATGAGATGCCTGAGGAGGCCAGAAGAGGGTGTCAGATTCCACTGGGACTGGAGTTGCAGAGTTGTGGGTGCTCACGTGGGTGCTAAGAGTAAAACCCAGGTCCTTTGCAAGAGCAGCTGGGGCTCTTAACCACTGAGCCATCTCTCTAGCCCATCTTGGCTTTCTATTTCAGGTTTCTGTTATGATTCCATTACAATCACAAAATACATTGTTTGTACTTTGATTCTTTTAAAACTGTGGTTTGTTCTGTGGCCCCAGTTATGTTTCTAAGAGTGCTCAAAGATGTGTTTTGTGCTTTTGGGGTGGCATATTCTCCAACTGTTGATTAGACCTTGTTTGTTGATTGGGGTGTTCACATCTTCAGTGTTCTTCCTTACATGTCCAATGTGTCTGTCCAGGGTGATTGAAATCAATCCCCAGCTATAATTGTATGTCTCTATATACTTTTGCCTCTTAGTTTTGTGTATTTTGAGTCTTGATTGTAGAATGCATTCATATTTAACATATGTCTTCCTGAATTGATATTTTCTTCATTTTGTAACATGTGTTTTGGCTTTGTCTCTTTGTTCTAAACTTTATAAAAATATTGTTTTCTGGTATTTCTTTCTTCATCACTTTTTCCCCACTAACATGCCTGTGTTACTAAATTTAAAGTAAATTCCTTATGAACATCGTGTTATCACAATGTTTCATTTTTTAATTCACTGTGCTTGTGTGTTTGTGTTTCTGTGTTTGTGTATGCCTGTGCATGTGTAGGCATATATGTTTGTACAGATTTGCATGTCATGTGTGCAGTGGCTGTGGAGGCCACAGCTAACCTTGCTTGCTGTTCTTCAAGTACTGCCCATATTTTGTTTTTGTTTTTTTGTTTGTTTGTTTGTTTGTTTGTTTTTTGAGACAGGATCTCTCACTGGCTTGGAACTTGTCAAGTATGTCCATGTCCAGGCTGGCTCCCAGAAATTCTTTATTTTACCAGTGTTGTGATTACAAGGTCTTCTGACTCCAGCTTATTCATATGGGTTCTGGAGATTTGATTCTGTTCCTCATGATTGCATTGCAAGCCATTAGTAGACTCAGCTCTATCCCTAACCCCTTTCCTTTTAATGGGTATATATGAGTACATCTTGAGATAATTTCTGGTATACTATAATTTGTTTCCTGGCTTAACTAGCTATAGAATGGATGTACATTTTCACTAATAAGCTATGTTCTCTAACAAACTTTTGGCATGTAAGCTTGTTATGCTCAGAACTAATTTCATTCACAAACCAAGGGATTAAAATATATAAATACCTATCACTGACCAAGGAGCTGTCTTTGTTGTTGACAGTGTAGACAAAATACAAGATTACCATCATCTACTTGAAAATGTTTCTAGGGTAAATTAATTGTGGCTATGCATAACTGTCAGGGATTTTGGTGACTCAGCCAAATAGATATTCTTATTTTACATATCAATCACAGTTCCCTCTCCCCGCTCCCTCCCATGCCCCCATCCCCATTCCCATCCCATTCCCACCCAGCCCCACTCCACAGGGAGGGTAATGCCTTTAAAGAGGGATCAACAAAATCTGTCAAGTCATTTGGAGTAGGGACTAGGCCCTTCCTCCAGCCTCTGGGTAGGAGGAATATCCCCCCATGGGGATGTGCTCCCAAAGTCCTTTTGTGCACCAGGGATACATCCTGGTTCCACTGTCAGAGATTCCTTATAGGTCTTCTCTTATAATGGAGATCCATGTTCAGAGGGTCTGAGTTGGTCCAATGCTGGTTTCCCAGCTATCAGTCTGGGTGTCCATGAACTCCCCCTTGCTCATGAAGGTCAGCAGTCTTTGTGGGTTTCTGTTGCCTGGTCTTCACCCATTTTCTTATTATTCTTCCCTCTATGCAACAGGATTCCAGCAGTTTAGCTCAATGTTTGCTGAGGGGTATCTACTTCTATTGCCATCAGTTACTAGATGAGGGCTCTATGATGGTGGATAAGTTAGTTGTCAATCTCATTACCAGGGAAGGGCATTTAAGGTAGCCTCTCCACTGTTGTTCAGATTGTTAGTTGGAGTCATCCTTGTAAGTCTCTGGACATTTCTCTAGAGTCAGTTTTCTCTTCAAACCTGTAATGGCTTCCTCTATTACGGTATCTCTTCTTTTTGCTCTCCTGTATTCTTCCTCTGACTCACTCTTCCTGATCTCATATGTTCTCCTCTCCTCCCCTTCCCTTTCTCTTAACCCCCCCACCCACTCCCAATATGCTCAGGAGATCTTGTTCCTTTCCCTTCTGTGAGGGACCTTGTATGAATCTCTTAGGTTCCTCCTTGTACACTAGTTTCTCTTTCAGTGTGAATTATAGGCTGGTGATACTTTGTTCAATGTCTAAAATCCATGTATGTGTGAGTACATACCATGTTCCTCTTTTATGACTGGGTTACCTCACTCAGGATGGTTTCTCCAAGTTCCATTCATTTGCCTGTGAATTTCAAGATTCCAATGGTTCCCCCCACCCCGCTGAGTAGTATTTCATTGTGTAGATGTACCACATCTTCTTTATCCATTCTTCAGTTGAGGGGCATCTAGGTTGCTTCCAGGTTCTTGGTATTACAAATACGGCTGTTATGAACGTAGCTGAACAGGTGTATTTGTTGCATGGATGTGGATCATTTGGGTATATGCCTAAGAGGGGATTGCTGGGTCCTGTGGTAGACTGATTCCCATTTTCCTGAGGAACCACCATACTGATCTCCAAAATGGTTGTACAAGTTTGCACTCACACCAGCAGTGGAGGAGTGTTCCCCTTTCTCCACATCCTCTCCAGCAGAAGCTGTCATTTGGTGTTTTTAATTTTAGCCATTCTGGCAGGAGTAAGATGGTATCTCAGAGTTGTTTTTGCATTTCCCTGATAGCTAAGGATGTTGAACACTTTCTTAAGTGTCTTTTGAACCATTTTGAATTCCTCTATTGAGATTTCTCTATTCAGTACTACACCCCACTTTTTAATAGGGTTATTTGGTATTTTGTTGACTAGTTTCTTGAGTTCTTTGTATATTTTGGAGATCAGCCCTCTGTCAGATGTGGGATCAGTGAAGTTTTTTTCCCAGTCTCTGGGCTGCCATTTGATATTTTCCACTGTGTCCTTTGCCTTACAGAAGCTTCTAAGTTTAAGGAGGTCCCATTTATTAATTGTCGATCTCAGTGTCTGTGCTACGGGTGTTATGTTCAGGATGCAGTCTCCTGTAGCAATTTGTTCAAGGGTATCTTCCACTTTCTCTTCTAAGAGGTTCAGTGTGGCTGGGTTTATGTTGATGTCTTTGATCCATTTGGACTTGAGTTTTGTACATGGACATGGATCTATCTTCAGTCTTCTACTCACCATCATCCAGTTGTGCCAGCACCATTTGTTGAAGATGCTTTCCTCCTTCCATTGTATAATTTTAGCTGTTTTGTCAAAAATCAGGCATTCAGAGGTGTGTGGGTTAATATGAGGATTTTTAATTCGAATCCATTGGTCTACCTGTCTATTTTTGTGTCAATATCAATACGTTCTCAGGACTATAGTTGGGGATGGTGATACCTCCAGAAGTTCCTTTATTGAATAGTGTTGTTTTAGTTATTCTGGATCTTTTGTTTTTCCATATAAAGTTGAGTATTATCCTTTCAAATCAGTGAAGAATTGTACTGGGGTTTTGATGTGGATTCCTTCCAGACTAATGTGGTTTGATTAAGCCAGACCACCTGAAACAGAGTACCAGGTGATCTTACATTCAAAACAGCTGGACAAAGCAGCTTTACAAACTACAGCCAGGATTTCTGAATCTTCGAATCCCCCATGACAGTGCCCCTTACCAGCAGGAAGTAGTTTGGAAAGAACAACACCCAAATTCCCAAATATTGTCTATAGACGTTTGTTTTCAATTAAATGGACTTGGTTATATAAAATAAATAAATAAAATAATAATAATATAAATGAGCAGGCTACGCAAGTTTCAGTAGACAAGCCAAGAGGCAGCACCCTCCACGGCCTCTGCGTCAGCTCCTGCCTCCAAGATCTTGCTCTGTTTGAGTTCCTGTCCTGAGTTCCTTCGATAAGGAAATAAACCAAATAAACTCTTCCCCCTCCCCACAAAAAAATGAAATAGTAGCTAGTCAGTAATTCTTTTAACAAACCTTTAGAAATACTCTATTTTAAAAAAACTATTTTACAACATGGAGATGCTTTTGTGTATATGCCTACATACAAACATTAACACTGATATGGCTTGTAGGGGAAATCACTATTTAGTGGAATTGACTTCATAGGTCACATGGTGGTAATCATTTCCAGACAGCTTTAATTGCCCTGTCTCATTTAGAAAGCCTAATATGCATTGCCAAGGGAAGTGAATGGATTATAATACCACTTAGCTTTCCTACAAAAAAAAAAAAAATCCTTGTACATTTTGTCACAGAACTTGATTGTTTTACCTATTTTACATTTTACTATAATGGCTTCTGCATTGCTACATTTTGCTTTCAGCTATTTGAATGGCAGAGATTTGGGTATAAATATAATTGTGAGGGATGTATTTTCCCCCAATAAAAATGTAGGCTAAAATAACCTCCTACAGAGGAGCAGGGTCCATTAGAGTAGAATGAATCAGAACAAAGAGGTGAGGTTCACATTGACCCAGGAAGGAGAAACAATGCATTTTAACTCTTTGGAATGCTACTCTAACATCTGACCACATTAACAACAGGATAGGCTTTTTGCATTGTTTACCTGACATATAAAATGACTCTATAAACGTGGATGTTCTATGAATATATATCATAGGATGAGTGGAGAGGTTAAAAACTAATTGGTTGATGTCCAGAAGAATATGTATGTTTTAAGTCATAAATGATGGATTTTGACTGAATAATGACTAGTATCCCTGAAGCAGAAGATAGATCTTCAGTCAATGAGTAAGACTGTATGGGAAGAAAAATACAAGCTGTTTAATACTAATATTAATGCTTTAATAAACATTTGTCATCAGCGTTCCATTCCCTTTAGATTTAGAATATTAAAAAAAAGAGAGAGAGATTTGTTCATGTGTTCATGTCTTACTTTTTTTGTTTTTGTTTTTGTTTTTTGTGCTGGTTTTTTTTTCTTGTTTTTTTTTTCTTCCTTAGTCTTTTATTTCTTCCAATTTTTTGTTTTTAATTCCATTTCTTTAAGGGATTTTCTCATATCATCTTTGAGGGCCTCTATCTTTTTTTTTTTTTTTTTTTTTTTTTTTGAAGTTATTTTTAAGTCGTTCTCTTCTGCTTCATCTGCTTCAGCGTGTGCACATCTAGTTGGCATAGAGTCCCTAGATTCTGGTGGTGTCATACTGGTCTTTCTGTTGTTGGGTGTTTTCTTATATTGCTATCTTCCCATCACCTTTTCCAGTGGGTGCAGGTAGAATCTCTGTTCTCTACCATGCTCTCCCTGTGGGTATAAGTGGGTCAGGTGTTTGATGCCTGTAACTCTGGATGATCCATGCTTTCTTGGAGGTCTCTCCTCCAGCAGAGGGCAGGTGATGGGGTCCAAAGATCTGGTGAGTGGGGCCTCAAGGTGGTCCCTCATGGATAGGCAGGTCCAGTGTGCTCAGAGCAGACCTAGGAAGGTCCAAAGGATTTACAACATTTTATTCTGAGGAAAGTGAAAGTCCCACTGTCCAGCTCCTTATAGAGGGCTAGTGGTCTCATGTTCTGTGTAGTAGATTATGAGTGTCTATCAATAAAATGGAGTGTGCAATGCCTTATGATGCTGGTGTAACATTAGAGCTTCCATTTTCAGGTATAATGATATATGGTAGTTCTGAGCATGTTTACCTGTGGCAAGTTTGCCAGGCAATATAATAAAAGCAAAACTTCTATCCACCAGGCACTCATTCTCTAGCAATAATGGCTACATTGCACACTGTACTAGAATTTAATGTCTTAATATCACCATTCTGTGGGACAAGGAATTCTGAAAAGACAGATGAAGATGGCATGCCTCTGCCTCAGCTTTCTAGAAAGCTGGGACAGGATTTGACACCTGGGCCTAAAATCATCTGAACCATTGTTTACTCCCAAGTCTTGCACCTGGACTGTGGGGACACAAGGATCAGGAGTGTCCACATATATAGTTTGTCCATGTCTCATGACTTTATGGTATCCTTAAGCTATTGAAACCTGCTCCATAGCGTTCTGGGACCCAAGAGAAATCTGTCCAGAAAAGAAGGTGGACATTCATTCTCCTCCCTGCCCAAAACACAGTCAATTCTCAGGAAAGAAAGAAATCACATTGTCTGAGAATCTGGAGGTCATGACTCATTGAAGGGAAAAAATACTAGGAAATATACTTACTACCCAAATATTATCAAAGCTTATGGGTTCACTTAAGTTTGAGAAAAAAATCATTTTATTAAATTAGCATCTGAAAACTGAAGCTGTGTTATGCTGGCATCTTGTGGAATTGATTTCATTCTCAGTTCACTGTGTTCTCATGTCATGTGCTGCAGAGATTTGATAGAGGTAATGACAGTCAGACCCCACACTCGCAACAGTCTTCTGGCTTGTGGTCATGTCATGAGTACTGAAAGTTGTTTCATTTCTGTGCTGCACAGATGGGGAAACTTGGGCTTGGGGATAAATTTTGCCCAAAGTCATAGCACAAGGAAATGATGAAATTTAAAAAGCAAGCATCTCTTTGCCCCATGGCAGCATGGCTCTGTAGAACTTTCCCTGGCTTTGTCACCATCTGACTTGCCACCACACAGGTTAACATGTAAAATGTAGCTTGGCATCCTGAGTAGATGTTCAATAAGAATAACCCCTTTGGGGTGAGAAAACTTCCATTTACCAGTATTTAGTATTTTAAATTGTTCCCAGCTATGCTTTTTACTCCAAAGAAAAGATCATTTTTACTTTGTTCTTGTTTTTTTATATTTTTCCATTGAATCAGTGTGTGTGTGTGTGTGTGTGTGTGTGTGTGTGTGTGTGTGTGTGTAGGGGTAGGGCACAGAGTTCTACATCTGGATCATCAGGCAGCAGGAAGAGAGGTGACACTGTACTTGTCTGAAACCTCAAAGTCCACCCCCAGTGACATACTTCCTGCAATGAGGCCATTATCTCCTAATCTTTCCAACTAGTGCCATTCCCTGTTGGTTAAACATTTAGATATATGAGCCCATGGAGACCATTCTTATTCAAACTACCTCTGTATTTTTAGCAACTTATATTGTTATAGATTATATTTCAGTTATAATAATTATAAAAAATAAATGAGTAAAATACCTAAAGCAATCTCAAATATGATGGGAAATGTCATTCTGTAAATATGTTTCTCTTATTGATTAATGAATAAAGCACTGTTGGCCAATAGGAAAGCAAGATAGGTGGGACTAAGAGACTAGGAGGAAAGAGGAAGTAGTTGGGAGGAGATCCAAGATGGAGGATGGAGAGAGAAGAATGCCAGCTCCTCTCTCTCCGGTAAGAGGAGACCATGTGGAAATACTTAGATTAATAGAAATGGGTTAATATTTAAGACAGAGCTAGCCAATAAGAAACTAGTAACTGGCCTACAGAATTATATCTAATATAATGTCTCTGTGTATTATCTGGGGCTGGCATGGCAGTGGGCCCCAGACCAGCAAGGAAAAAACCTTACTCATAACACAAATAAAGCCTATAATCCTATGGTAGCAAATGGTGAGGCCCCCTCTGTAATCTTCACAAGGTTTTCTGTGACCTGGAATCTCCCCAGGTCTTTCAATTCCATATCTTACTGTATAAGAAATACTTATTCTTATACATTCCATTTCTTGTCTTCCTGGACTTCTATGGTTTCCTGAATGTTCAATATGCTTCTTTACTCTCATATTTTCTGGTCATCCCATGTCAAGTTTGTTTTGTTTTGTGTTTTGTTTTTCTTTTAAATTTGGGTTTGTGGTAGTGGTTAGCAAGGGCAGAGGGCAAATATGAGGGGATGGGGAGATGAGTGGGATCAGAATGCATGATGTGAAACCCATAAAGGATCAACTAAAATAAAAAGAAAAGTCAATAAATAACAGGAAGGACAAATAGGTCAACAATGGCAACTTTAAAAAATATCAGCAATTGGGTTCTGCCTTCAAGACCGTTTCATACCAGTGCAGCAAGCTGACATGCTTTTTTCTGAAGTCTCAGACTATGTGACTAAAAGCAATTACATGTTCAATGACTAATGGCACAAATCGGAATAACACAGTAATAATAGCAATGACACCCTGCCAGTGCTAATACTGCTGAGTACTGCTTACTCATCAGATATGCATATTTTACATATATCCATTTGATCTTCACAGTGTCTCTTAGAAAAACGAAACACTACTATTAACCACATTTGAAAGACAAGTAAATACTGCTGTCAAGGAACCAATTTTCAAGGGTCAGTTTTAGAACTGGCTTTGTGATACATGTTACAGAGTTGGTTAGCTTTTCAAAGCATCATAATTTTCTGTTTTCTCAAAAGCCAGTATCAATGAGAAAAAATAGATATTAAAAATCATCATTTTTATGATAAAGTTGATCTACTTGGAAGAGCTGAGCCATATCATCGCTCTTAAATTCACGATGGTATATCCATCCATCTGTGAACACATCGTGGATAACCGTGATTAAGTTAGGTATTTAAATGCTTCAAAGATCTCTATTTACCTACCTATAACAAGGAAGGATCATAAGGGGGAAAGGGGAGGGTGAAGACCAGCATCCAGGGACAGGAACAGCAGGAAAGAAGAAACAGAGAGGGGGGAAGAATAAGAGAGGGATGGGAGAGGGATGGGAGGTAGGTAGGGCCCTTTTAAAAGGGAACATATTGAATAGGTGCAGGTAGTGCTCGTAGTGGTGTATCCTGTCAGAACAACAAGGGCAGGTCAGTAAAATGCATAAATACTAACAACATGCATCTGCTATTTGGTAGCAAATTGGACAGAAATGAATAGACAAAGTCAGTGGTGGGCCACAGACAACAGCTTGGCCACACACACATCTCTTGGGCTCTGACCCTTGAATTCCTGCTCCTGCCAGCTCCCATCTGAACTTTTCTGCTTTTTCATAGCATTCTGAGTAGATGGTTGTGCTTCCTGTTTTGAGACAAAGTCTTGGCAGCTGTTCAGAAGCAAACCTTGCGAACGGCAGCTCTGGCTTCCCTTCCATGCTCGTTTGGTCTGGAATCTCTAAAGAGCTCTCCACTAGCTTCACTGGCCTCTCACAACCAGATTACTCCAACTTCTTTAGCCTAGGTGCACCTCCATAATTTCTGTTCACTGATTTCTTAAAATGAGGTCAGAAAAAGAACTGCCATTTCTTCCTAAAAAACTGAAATTCTCAAAAAATGAGAATTGAAGGAAAACAACAACAACAACAAAAAAAAGTGTTCTTAGACCTTGGGCAGCTTGTTTTGTTGTCTGGGCCTAGAAAACTTAATCATTGAGGTAGAAATGTTCAGTTCCCGGTGTGGCTACATCTCCCACCCTTGTCTCTCCTGGAACGGGTTAAATTTAAACTCTCAGCCATCTTAACATCTTCTAACTGATTCTCCTTCCATTCCTTCCTTTAGTATGTCTGACTGTGGTCAGTTTCCTACTGCCTGTCCTTCCTGCAGGTACACTTAGAGCCTTTCTTGGGCCTCCCTGCTCCCTCTGCAGCCCAGGCTCCACTCTGTTCCGCAACCACTTGCTCTACTGACTGTGTATGACTGTGCCTCCATCCCTGCCTCATGCAACCCTAAGCACTATATGGGTGCTTTCTCTGCCAGCTGGTTTTCTGCTACTGGAAAATAATCCCCAATGGAGCTGGGGAGGTGTCTCAATGGATAAGAGCATATATACTTCAAGCAAAAAGACCAGAGTTTGAATGCCAAGTACCCACATAAAAAGCTTGGCAAGGCTCTTATGCATGTAATCCCAGCATTTGAAGGCATAAACAGGTGGATCTTGGGAGCTTGATAGATAGCCAGACTGTACAAAATTGTGATTTTCTGGTACAGTAAGAGATACAGTCTCCAGGAAACAAGGCACAGAGTCACACACACACACACCTGGCATCCTGCTCTGGCCTTTGCATTGGGTACTTGAATGTCACATGTGTGTGTTAGGAGAGCAAAAAGAAGGAAGAGGAGGAAAAGTGAAAGAAGGAGAGGAAGGAGGGAGGGGGTAAAGGAGGGAGACAGGGAGGCAGAATGGTGGAAGGACCCCTGAACTCCCACACTGACATCATTGGAGTCTTCTGATCTCCAACCCTGGTATACCAATGTGATATTTTGGAATGCCTTCCCTGCATGCTTCCTCAGCTTCATCTCCCATCCACACTGTCACCATCACAACGCACTAGCAGGAGTCCTCTATAGCCCATTGTTCCACCTTTAATTCCTCACTCTGTGCTTCAAATGCTGAACCCCTGTTCTCCCATTTCTGTCCTGTTTAGGGATCTATAAATTCTATGGTTTTTTTTTTTTTTTTTTTTTTTTTTTACCAAGTCCTTACATGGGCTGTGGATCTATCCACTTCTCAGTTCCTCATCCCATCCATGTGTTCTCATTACCTACTCTTTGTTCCTTTCCTTCAGCATAAGACGTTTCTCCATCTATCTTTTTGTAAGTGCCTCTACCTTCTGTCCAAATGTATATATTCCCTTTCTAGTCAAGGATAATCACTGTCTTCTCTGTCCCATCTGTGCAATAAATCTTTATTATGTTGGAAACACAGCTCTGCTTTTTAAAGTGCTGGCCTTCTGTAGGGGAGCAGTGAGAGCAGGAGGGTAGAGAGGCTTACAGTCAAGGGGCGAGGGGCTGGAAAGGGGACCTGAAGGATACAGAGTGAAATAGATGCCCATCTGGGGAAGCAGCCACTGAGTCAAGGCCTATATTATTGGGGGAATCTAGCCAGGCTGGCACCTGGGAAGATCTCAGGCCCTGAAGATTGAGGACAAGGGTTTCGAGGCAAGAATAAACTTGACAGTTGCAAATGAAAGAAAAGCCCTCATCTCCCTGCTGCTATGTTAATGCCCATGAGCTTTCAGATGGACCCCAGTCTGGCTCTCATCCCTGCCACCTCTCTGAAGCCACTACTGGAGTGACCACTAATGAGATAGATACCTGCCCCATTCCCTGGGCTTTTGATCCTCCTTTTACCAGCCAGACCCTGAAGCAGTATTTTGTACTTGACACTGGTTACCTGACATTACTGTCTTCTATGAGTCCTTTGGTCACTGAGACTTCTCAGTCCTTTGTGCTGACCCATGCACACAGAGTCTGGAGGTGTGTATATCCCATGTCAACATCATGGGCTTTCTATCTGTCTTCCATGTATCTATTTTAAGTGAGTAACAATAATTGTGTATCTTTATGGCATATAATGTATGCCATACATCATAGATAATATGATGATTAGTGTCCAAATACCTTACTTGTGTGTATTATAAGAATAAAGAAAATAAACCTATTTTAAATAATTTGAAATATATAGTATTGTTGATCATGATCACCAGGCAAAACAATTGGTCACTAAAAAACTTCTCCAGTCTGACACTTGGTACTTTTAAACCTACATCTTCTTTTTTTTCTCGTCCCTTCCTCCCCGTTCCACATCATGATAACCACTACTCCCCCCTCGTTCCTTTTGTTTGTTTGTTTGCTTTAAACTCCACATATATGTGAAAATTCAAAATTTGTCTTTTACTACTCACCTGATTTTCCTCAATAAAATTTTCTTGACTCCATTCACATCACCACAAATTGCATGGTATCTTTCTTTTTAAGACCAAAGAATGCTGATGTTGCTTCCATATCGTGGATGTTAAAAATAGTTCTCTAGACATACTAAGCTCCTACTTCAACATCTAATGGCTCTTTCTAGGTTATCACACCCATACACAAACCTTTAATTTATAAAGTGAGAATGTGCAAATCCATATCTCTATAAAAGTCTCTCTAGTGAATTCAACCCTACTTACTCAGCTGCTAAAGTGGGTATGTACAATGCATAACTGTGTTCTCACCCATAACTACATTTAGGATACATGTCTCCTCCACTCTCCCCCAGGATCCAAGTAACCAGCCACGTTCTTTCCAGTACCTTCCTTCTCTTATCTGTGGTCACCAAATTTGAGTAGGGCCTTCACCACTTCCTGTTGTTCCGGGTAGTTACTTCCTGATGATTCCTGATCTCATTTCCTGTCATCCGCCTGTTTGTTACACTGTTGGGAGGTGATCGTCCTAAGACTGTTATCTCTCCCCTGTTGAAACAATAAAAGGGCTTCTCTGTGGCCCAAGATAAAGCCGTGCCTGTGAGGATGACCAAAGGTGCATATGTGACATGGCTTTCAGTGAGTCCCCAGCCTCTCCCACTTCTCTAGCATACCTATTTACTTCTGCGCTCCTTCCTTGCTCAACTCTGTCAAGCTTGCCTTCCCTGAGGACCTGGTTTGTTTTTGCTGTTTTCTTCCTGTATGCTGCTATCTTTCTTCAGCATTCCCTCTGATGGAAGTCTCAGGAAACACACACCCCGTCTTCAATTCTGGCAAAACACCTATCAAATGGCCCATGATTTTCATTAGGGGGAGATACATTTCTTTCTCCTCCTCTCCAATTGTTCAGGCTCATTCTGTGATATGCCCATCATATAGTTTACCTATTTTGTTTACCCATGTACTTTCTTCTCTAGTAAGTAAATTCAGAATCATGGTTCTTTTATCAGAAAAGTTTTACTCTCTCTCTCTCTCTCTCTCTCTCTCTCTCTCTCTCTCTCTGTGTGTGTGTGTGTGTGTGTGTGTGTGTGTGTGGGTATTACAGATAGTTGTGGCTATCTGATGTGGATACTGCAAACTGAACTCTGAATTCAGATCTTTTGGAAGATCAGCCTTTTTAATTTTGACCTTGTCCTTGATTAGTTGCCATCTCTTAATGTGGGTCACTGTCAGTGAACCCCAGCTTTCACTCAGACTGGCAATCAGAAGGGAAACATGATGGCTTCCATGGAAAACACTGGAATCTTACATGCACCTTTTTTGTCTCCTTATTGTCTAATCCCAGCAGGCTTACTGTGATAGAAGAAAGACAGTTGCTAGTGATTCTGAGGAAGCAAGAAGCAACTTTAGCTAAGTGAGATTCCCAGAAAGTCTGGGTAGAGTAAAAACTAGATATCAGACTTGCCTACTTCAATCTGTGACTCAACCAGATGCACTATGGAGAAATTTACAAAGGTGATCTTTATGAGGTCTAGGAATGACATGTCATGTAAGTGGAATTGTTTAGAAAGCTGAAGTAGCAAGTAGCAAAGGAGAATGTTATCATTTTAAGAGTGAAATGTTTCTCTGCACTTGGCTGATTTTCTCCCTGAGCAGAATACGCAGCATGTGTCCCTCTAGAGTTGGAGAGAGGCAGCTGTAGTCTGTAGAGGCAGTTCACATCAGTGGATTTGTAACATGGGAAGTTACCATGCACATGTAATCTTTAAAATGTAGTATTCTGTCTTGACCTCTATTGGCAGTTCATCTGTCTCTGTTTTCTCCTGACGTCAGCCCTCTGTAGCTACAACCTCAGCACCTGTGCATTGAACCAACCTTGGATTGAAGCTACTCAAAAATAATCACAGTAGTACTGAGCATGTGCAGACCTTTTCATGGCATTAGTCCCTAAAAAAAATAGAAGGAAATAATTATTTACATAAAATCTACTCTTTGAGGGATTATGAGTAACCAAAATTATTTAAAGCATACGGGTTTTATGTAAATTTTGTGCTATTAAATATAAGGTATTTGAGCATTCTCCTCTTATTTTGGTACCCTAATAGGGTTCCAGAATGCCTTGGCAGTTACCAAGGGATGCTATAGTCTTCTTTCTTATTGGAAAATCTTTCCCCCACAAAAGCATGCTTTTCACCATTCCCTCCCTCAGTGTTTCACAGGCTGGATGGAGTACAACTTATTTAGTAACTGTCAAAATTACTTGTATACTAAAGGAAAGCTGCACTTGTGAGTGTGCAATGGCCACCTGTGAGTGTGCAGGCACCACCTGTGAGTGTGTAGGGATCACCTGTGAGTATGAAAGGCAAGTACAGCATGTTCCTCTCCCTGTGGTCTGTTTATTCTGACTTCCAGGCAGCAATTTCCCCTGCTCCTGACTTCCATACTCCAGTTGTCCAGTTATGTGTGAGCAGTGACTCCAGTAAGTCAGGCCTATTAGACAGGTAGCCAGTAACAAGTAGGTCCTTAGGACAAATGATGGCTTCTCTAGGTCTCAGGTTGCTCATATGTCTGGACCAGATGAATTCCACACCTTTTTCATTCTCAGATATCAAGAAAGTAGTTTTAGTAAAGGAATGTTTAAGGGCTGTGAGAAAAAAAAATCTGGAAGATGAGAGATCGCTTTACATCGAGAATATGACAGACTCTTTCCCACAGGGAGGAAGGTGAGATTAGAAAGTCGAGGAGGTAGATGTGATGCAGCTGAAATTCGTGTGCCTGGGAGAAAGTATAAGATCTTTTCAGAACAGAATGGTATGCTGGAAAACTCACATACCATTAAATAGATCAGGAGCAACTTTTAATTACTTAGTTCAGTAATGCAAAGAATATTCACATAACTTGATGGCCATCACTGCCATCTGTCTCCAGAATAATTTTATCTTCCCTAATAGAAAACTTGAGATTATGGATGTAGCTTGCTATTATATTGCTTTCCTGTTATATACAAGGCCCGGAGTTCAATCCCTAGCAGTACAACAGACAAAACAAAGAAACCCCCACAACTGGAATTGTGAAGCAGTGACCCCCTCATTTCTCACCCTCCTGTCTCCGGGCCACCCCAATTCTACTTTCTCTTCCTTATTTTGACTGTCTGGGTATCTTATAAACGTGACTTTACACAGTATTTCTCACTGTGTGGCTAACGTACTTCTCTTAACACAGTATTCCCAAAATCTACCCTAGTAGGACATATCAAATTATATTCCTGTTTTATATTGAATAATATTGTCTTGTATGCATATACTATGTTTTCCTTGTCCATCTCTGAATGGACACTTGTGTTGACTCTCTTAGCTGTTGTAAATCATATGGCTGTGAACATGCATTTAACTCATTTGAGGGATTTCCGAACGTTTTCTCACAGTATATGTACCATTTTATATTCCCACTGAGAATTACCTGGTTCCTTCTAGATTCACCATATGGACAAGTGGCTACATGTCTTCTATCTAAATCAGCTTGACTGTAGCCCAGACTGCACCTGAGGCAATGACAAAATGTTCAATTATGACAGCATATTGGTGACAGTATGGAGAGTCTTGAATCTAGGATATGGTTCTGGTGCCTATTCTGCAGGGTATAGGAAGCTGGTGAGGCAAGGGCAAAATTATATGGTCCTATAGGCAGCTTAAGAACCAAATTATGCATTTAATGTGAGTTGAGACCTGGAGGCTGGGACACTGGTCAGCATTTGATTACATCTAGCTATCTAGGCTAGACATCTGGTTCTAAGTGAAAGTCCTAGGTTCTGGACTCCAGGTAGGGGGGATGGAAAGGTAGGAATGAACAAGGAGAAATTGAATAAGATTCTTGAGAATGAGGAAAGTGTTTTGCTGGTGAGGGGTTTGAAGAATTGTGCATGGGTTCAGTCAGCCATTCAACATTGGTCATCTTAAGTATACTTATATGGAGTGATAGCAAGATTTACATCCCTTATCGTTTGTCATTTTGATTTTCAAGGTAACTATAGCACACAGAGATGGGAGAGAACCAGTTAGTCAGGTGGTTCCTGGCCTAGGAAGGAATATCTTTGCAGTAGGGCTGAGGAGTATGGGTGGATGATAAAATGTTGCTGTAGGTTCTTGTCCCACCAGGTCCTGTTGCCATTTCAGCCCAAATAAGCAAGCAAAGACTTATATTAATTATAAAACTGTTGGCCAATGACTAGAGCTTCATATTGGATAGCTGTCTTAATTATTAACCCATATCTGTTAATCTATGCTTTTCCACATGGTCTTGGCTTACCAGAGAAGGATCCAGATCCTCTACTCCTCTTGGCAACTACATGGTGTCTCTGTCTGTACTGCACTCTCTCCGCCTATCTTTCCCAGAATTCTCTTCATCCCCTACTCCCTCCACAGTGCTTTATTCATCAAACAATAAGAGATACATATACACAGAAGGGCATCCCCCATCATCAGGATGTTACTTACTCTGCATCAGTGAGTTGTGGGTTTCATTCCCATGATGGAGGAAGGGGAAAGAGGGGGAAGAGGGAGAGCACAGGCAGCAGTGATGGAGCTGTTTCATAGGGAGCACCCTCTTAGCTGAGGGCTACAGATCTGGGTCCTGAGTAAGAATAAAAGTTCCTTAGGGTGTTTGCACAGCGAACTGAAACACCAGACTCAAAGTAAGGAATGGACTGCAGGCACCAGAGGTGTATTTACACAAGATCTGAGCTGGAGCTACAAAGGTCTTTTTTATGCATAATTTACATAATAATAAGTTACTATGTTATGACAGCCTATAAGTGGTATATCTTTTGTCTAGAACACTGTCAACAGACATGGTTCAGATTTGGGGGACTTTTTTCATTGTTAAAATATTTTTATTTAATTGACATTTTAAAATTTATTTTACATAGTGACTACAGTTTCCACTCACTCCTCTCCCTCTCAGTTCCCTCCCCCCCACCACCACCATCTACCTCCTTTGGAGGATTTTAGATCTTGGAATATTTGCTGACATTTTACCAACTTAATCAGAAAATATTAAATCTAAAATGGTTTAAAGAACAAAATTTATGAGCATTGTTTGTACCTAAGTTTCACATTTTCAGTTTTCCAATTAAGAATGCCTGGCCTGTCTGTGTAAGAAAGGTGTTTGTGTGGCCCTTTGTTCTGTGTTAGCTATGTGTCATGCCAAAACCATTCATGCCTCTGGGTGTTCATGTCCTCTTTCTCTATGATTCTTTGTGCTTTGATTACTGAAGTTTCCACAGAAGAAATACTCCTTAGCTGTTGTCCTCTGGGTTGACACAAGGCAGGCTGTAGTACCTTTATTGCAGCTGTGCAATGGTCTTGGTGACAGTTCCTGGGTGGCAAGTGTAAATCTCAGTTTTGTGGATCTAAGTTTGAGGAGGATTTTAAAGAATTTATATTTAAGATAAATGTAGTTGGGGGGGTTTCTAAGGTCAGGTTTATCATATGTAAGTGGGGTGATCTAAGCTGGGCAGCCACCTGTCTTTTTTATATGATTTCTGGTGATCAAACTTAATTCTTCTTGCAAGCAATATACTAGCTTCCAGGACCTCTACTCCCCTGTATGCTTTTATTTGCAAGTTAAAATGAAAACAGTTTTCCCCAGATTTACAACTGACTGATGAATCTATACTGCTGACACCAATAACAAAAGCATTTGTCAAGGCTCAGCAACCAACCTCAAGGTCCACTGAAGTGTGTAGATATACCTCTGTGACAACTGGACTGTTGTGTGATTCTGCTGGGCTTCATTTAGTCTGTATAAAGAGATTGTATCTAGCCAACTGCTTAGACATCATTAGAGGCCATTTCCTCACTTGGGACTGATTACCTAAAGGAATTAACAAACTTTGAAGGCATTATTTGATATTTCCAAAGATGTCCTTTGTGCCTTGAAAGGAATAAATCTATTCCTCCCTTCTTTGACTGGCTGCAGAAGTTCTTTCCTAGCAGGAGCTCGGCTATTCTGCTGGATTCCCTGACATTGTGGGTCGCAGAGCAGGATGTCCCATTGTGATACCCCAGGAAGCGGCCAAGGTTTCAGAAGAGAACTGATTCCTTCAGTCACCCTTGCTCACTGCCAATGCCCTGTGCTTTTGGAATCTTAATCAGGCTCATTGGATGACTGTGAGAAATGAGGCCACACTGAAAATTCACAGACTCTTTGCTACACCTCAGAGAGACCTCTAAACTTTGGGTGAAATCAAAGAGGCTACAAGACCAGATCTCTAGGATGAAAAAGCCCCCCCAAAGTCAAAACACAGACAAGAGATTGTGTATAAAGAAGATGTGCATTAACCACAAAAGTAACAAGGCAGGAGAGTGAGGAAGAAAAGAGAAATGGCTTGTGAGATGCTCTCAAGAGTCCTCACCATCAGCTGGAACATTCCCTCAGAGATTTATTTCTGTAGCTAATCAGAGACAAGGAGGTACATTTTCAGCTAATGTAGGCATTAAGAATAAGATGAAGATGTGGAATGGGAACTATGGCATAAATCAAAGATAAAGGCTTCTCTCCTAATTTGGTGGATGTTACTAACTTTTGCCTACCTTTAAGAAAAAACACCCACACTGTTGGTGATCCCAGGGAAAAAAAGTGGGCTTAGAGAGTTGTTTGGTTTTTACATGTGGCTGTTCAATCAGGTAGACCTTAATGAGTATCCTCCCTAAGAATGAAGTGAGATGGCAAAGCTGCACCTTCAGCCTGACAGTTGACACTCAGTGGCGTGTGACTCAACACAGATTGAAGGCAATATGAATAAACTTCTCCCTGTTCTGCTTCCTTCCTAATGTAACATGTTTCACAAGAACTGACAGGAACAGGGAAGATAAAATGAGGGGGGGCATGGCATGTATGCTTTACTATATGCCAAGCACTGTGGGGATTTATTGGTAAACACTCCAGCTTTCTGGTGGTGGTAGTGGTGCTGGAGGTTGAACACAGGGCCTGGCATATGTGAAGCATGCACTCTATCACTAAGCCACATGAGTGATTCTCTAAGTAATGAATGCTGGCCTTGAACTCTGAGGCCTGGGCAAGCCTTCAGCTTGTCATCTTCTTGTATTAGTCTGTGGATTATGCCACTAAGAAATTGTTAATTCTGTGAGGTAAATGATGTATGGAAAGATGTAGGCAACATTTGTAGCTGGAATTTCTTTCCCACCTGGTCCTTCCAGCCATTTGACCCCAAATGGATACACAGAGGCATCTATTAATTATAACCTTTGGCTGATGGCTCAGACGTCTTACTGACTAGCTCTCTCTCTTAATTATTAACCCATAACTACTAATCTATGTATTTATATATGGCCTTGTCTTACCAGAGAATGCCCAGCATGTCTGATCTTTCCAGTGTCTACATGGCATCCCCTCTGGACATTTCTTTCTTTCCTCTACCCAGCATTCTCCTCATCTGGTAGCCCTGCCTATACTTTCTGCCTGGCTACTACTACACACACACACACACACACACACACACACACACACACACACACACACTATGAACATCCCCCATCAAAGATAAAACAGTTTTCCAAGTACAACCATGGGGCCAGAACTTTAACATAGACTTTTGATCTTAAACAAAACATATTCTGAGGTTTTTAATCACAATGATTAGAGGCAGGAAGATGTGAGACTAAATATGATGTATGCCTGCCATCACACTGGATATTTGAATATTGTCTTAATGCTTCTGGGAGCTTTGGGGTAGGAGGGGCACATGTTTCTATCCCTGCTTTCTTCAAAGATGCCCCTATAAATCACTATAGCTGCTTCATCAGAAATGAATATAATTGCAAAGAAATAATTTTAACATAGTTTTAAGTTAAGTAAACAAGAATGCCCATATTATAATGCTATTATAAAATGTATACAATAGCAGTAAAGAACATATCCTAATCTATATTATATCAGACTTATTCTACATTCCAAATAGTCTTTTTCCAATGATTCTAAACATGTAACTTTGTATCTAATATTACAAGAATTTCTTATTGCTTTATGAGGGTATCATAACTGACTTTTAAACTGATTGGGTTTTTTGAATATTAATTATATTTTGAGGTTTTTAAATCTTGGTATATGGAGCTCTAATATTAATTTCAAAAGCATTTGTGGTAGATCTTGGTTATAGAAGGATACTAAACAGTCAAAGCTCGTTTGCTGAAATCACCTTTCCTTGTTTTGTTTTGTAGGGATCTACCGAACAGAAAGGGATAAAGGCACTTTGTATGAGCTCACCTTCAAAGGGGACTACAAACATGAATTCCAACGGCTTGTCCTATTTCGACCCTTTGGCCCCATTATGAAAGTGAAAAAGGAAAAAACTCAGTATGGCCAACACGCTTATCAATGTTATTGTGCCCCTAGCGAGGAGGGTGGACAAGTTCCGGCACTTCATGCAGAACTTCAGGTTTGTTTGTTTGCAGGGAACCCTGCTTATTTGTTGTCAGTGTCTTCATTTCCCTACCATGCACAAAGGCTCCTTTTCCTGCACTCCACTCAGTTTTATTCATACAAAGTTTGCCATTTGTATCTGCCTTTCCCTAAAGCAATTAGAAAATCTTTGTTTAAATGTGTTTTCCTTAGAAGATAAGTCTAGGAAGGATAGGCTATCCACAGCACTGCACATGTCACCTTCATTCTGATTTGATAAAACAGTGCAGCATGTCACCTTCAGTTCTGACTTGATCCTAGGCTCCGAAGCCAAACGTTAAATTCTCAGAAGCAAGCAAATGAGGTTCAAAATCATCAGGAACAAGTAGGAGCTGGCTGGTGGTGACAAAACCCACTTCACTGATGACTCTGGACAAGAAAGAGGCTCTGGCTCAGCAGAAGACTAGCTTCATTTGCTGTCCTATTCCAACTGCTTCTGGAGGGTATTGAATCACAGCCTATTTCTTATTCTAAGCTACATACCCTAAGAGACTGAATTAAAACTATTGCAGGAAGGCTTTAGGTACTCAATGTTATAGGCACTCAGTAAGTAGACCTTTATTCCAGGGTGCATTGGTGAAGCTGATGCACCTGTGACTGGAAACCATCTACTGAGCAACAGTGGGTCTCATTAAGTTTTATGTATGGAATCCGCATATAGGCTGAGATTAACCAGCTAAATAATTTACTTACCTTGTTTTAAGGAAGCCAGCTTATTTTATTGAGTTATAAATCCTGAAAGATTTGGCTACTTTTTGGGAGTTTTTATTATTAAGTTCAGATTATTAAAAAGTCAATGGTGTTCAGTAGAAGAATCTCTGTGGCAGCTTTCAATATTCTAGCTTAAGAGCACAAGAGGCATCCTTTTGTAATTAAGTTATTTGTATCAGGATCAAATCATCTTTGAAGAGACCATTAAAGTCATCTGGGAATGGAAGATGGAGGCCATATCTGAAAGCCAGGGGCTGCAAAGGATAGTGCACACAAAGAAAAATTCCCAGAGGAGTGGGCATTGTAGCCGAGACTGAGTCTACACACATATAGTATTGAATAAAATGGTTTGAAACGATGAAAGACCATTTTGGGGTTTCTAATTTAAAATGAACATTTCACTTACAGAATAGATTATTTGGCTACTACAAGATGTTTGATCATTGTGAACAAAACAAGGAATAAGTTATTTTAAAGCAATCCACAACTGAACACTATTTACATTAATTCGATCCATTTTACATGACTTTCCTTAACATATATGTGATAAAAAGGATGGTTTACTAGATATGAATAATTTAATAGGCATGAGATATCTTACATATTCCATTTTTAATGCATTAAATTTTACCTCCTTAAATCTGTATTTAAACTTTTTTTAGTATGCTGGGTTTCTAGCAAATTTCTCTTCATGCTGTAAAGATATTAATTCATAAAGGTCTTTCTCATGTTTAAAGTTACTCACAGAACAAGCTATGATTGGAATTATAATGTCCTTTAATCATATTCAAGTATCCCACTGAGCAGACTAAGGGGTTGCAGTAGGGAAAGAACATCCGTACATTCCATATGTACTCCTTCCTCTGTGATTCATCCACATTCCAAATTTAGTCACCTGTGTTGTTACCTAGTTGTGGGATGCAACCCTTAGTTTCTATTTTGAAAAAGGCAAATCTATATTCAGATTTATTACATTTCTTAAAATAGCATCCCCATCCCTCAGTTCTTGGTTGTGTTTAATGGGTAAGAAACACAGGACAGCCATAAATGCTTTAACATGAACTGTCTATAGTTACCTTTGTAATGTTAACAGGACAGGCTGTCTAGGCTTAAGGACTTGGGACTTACTCGGGACTTCATAGACTTTCTTTTAACATTGAATGATGTCATGAAAATGTATTAAGAATTGTTCATTTATCTCTTCTAAAAGTGACTTTTGCCTAAAGGCCAGGAAGCATTCCTTTTTAGTCTTGAATTGTAGTAACTTAACCAGGATATGTCTCCTCTTGGCATTGATTGATTTGCCTGGGGTGATGATGGTTTGAATGAAAATGGCCACCATAGGTGGTCCCTAATTGGTAGAACAGTTTGGAAGGTTTGGGTGGTGTGGCTTTATTAGAGGTGGTAAGTCAGAGGAGGATTCACAGCTCTTTGCTCCCTCAATTTCTCCCTCTCCCTCCCTGCTTTCCTTCCCTCATCCCTCTGCCTCATGCTGGGGATCAGGATATGCTTTCAGCTACTGCTCCATGCCTGCCTGATGGCATGTTGCCCACCATGATGATCAAGGACTCTAACTTTCTAGAACCATGAGCCCCAATAAACTCTCTCTTTTATAAGCTACCTTGATCATGGTGTCTCTTCATAGCAATAGAAAAATATTTACTATGGGGGTTTTATGGTTTCTGCATGATGTGTTCAGTTCTGTGCCACCTGACCACAAACTGTCTACTTCTTAAATTGCTTCCATTTATTAACATCTCCATTTTTCTTGTATTTATGTGCTGTGTGTATATAGCATATATGTATATGGCATGTTTGTATGAGGGTATGCTTGTGGCTGTGTTGTATGATGTTTATGAATATGGTGTGTATATTATGTGCATATGATATGTGTGATATATGTGTGGTGCATTAATCTGAACACAGACCCATGTGTGTACAGAGGCCAAAGTACATGTCTTCCTCTATTGCTCTCCACTTTCTTGTCTTGAGACAGTGTCTCTCATAGAACCTAAACCTTCCCTTCTGGCTGGATAGCAGCTACTGTGATATACCTGTCTTTGCCCACAATTCTGGCCTCATAGCCATGTGCAGAGATGCCCATGTTTTTATGGAGATGCTTGGATTCAAGCCCAGATTCTCATGCTTTCAGAGCAAAACCACTTACTTGGTCACCTACCCAATTCCTCTCTCTCTGTGTTTTTAATGCCTTTACCTACATGCATGTGAGCCTTGTATCTTTCTAAGATACTTGTTTGTCTTGACTTTACGTTGATTTATTTCCTGAGTATACACTGTGTCTGATGCTCTTATTTTGTTTTGTTTAAAATGAACTTTTTAAAATTGATCTCAGCTTTTGTGAAAGTGGAACAATCATATAGGAAAGTTTCTTTTAGTTGATCCCCATTTCTTTTGAGACTATATCTTGTTTATACTTTGAATGCCACTTTAAAAAAAAACCATATCTCTGCTCCCCCCCTTTGCCCATCTTCCCACACCCTCTTTCTTTCTCTTCTGCCCCCAGGGTGTGCTACTATGTTGTTTCACAATCAAAGGCCTGCCTGAGCTTCTACCTCACTGAGAGCCACTGTGCCCACCCCTCCTGAATTGTTCTCTTGACTTTAGTGATGGAAAAGAACAGATGGAGGAAAGCTTAGGTAGCAGTATGCAGCCTCGGTTGGATGTCTGGGTAGCTGGGAACCTTCTCAGTTGTAGGATGGCATGGAGCTTTACCAGACCACCTTCCAGTAAATGTCTCAGTACCACTCCTGTGAGCCATCTCACTGCTCACAAACCAGAGCCACACATAGCTGATGAGCTTGAGAAATGTTAAGCTGTCACCCATGGTGTTATTTTAACAAAATTCTTTGGGGCTTGATAGGGAGTGCTTCGCTCTAGGGATGGAAGCAAAGGCAAGCCCGGGCAGAGCTTTGGCTGAGAGGCAATACAAACTCATCCATGTGCTGTCTTCAGAAATTCCCAGCAGACAAGAGAAAAGGGGAAATGAGGGCCAGTTTATATTAGCCTTCATATTTAGTGAGGGAAAACCATTGTTGGGTGAGGCAAGCTTAGCTCCGCAGTAAATCCTCAGGGCTCCACTTAAGAGGTGAAGGATGCCAGGTGATATTCCCAGCATGCAGGACAGTTACAACAGCAAGGATTGGGTATTTCCATCTCCTGACAAAGAACCCAAACCCATTTTGCTCTTTAGGACAAATATAGATGGCTCTAGATGTGGTAGTGCAGGGTTTCTAGGTGTGAACTCATCTTGGATCCTGGAGGTCATATGGCTAGCACTTATGAAGACTTCTTTGTTGTTGCTATCAGGTTGGCCTGCAAGTGAATGCTCACTTGCCATTTCATCACTCAGGAATATCCTCCCATGCCTTGGGATCCTAGGGTGTCTGGGGCTCTCAGGGGGAACTCATGCTGAAGTCAGGTCATGTTTGTACGTGCACTCTTGGCCCAGGAGCTACCACCTTAAACTGCCTCCTCTGCTTTGCTTTGGTTAACCACCTCATTTTGTCTTTGAAGCTATCTCCCATTTGGCTGTGACAACCAGTTTCTCCCATCTGTATTATGGATTTTCGACTCATCTGTTATTTCATCCTGTGCTTTGTTTGATATCAGAAACACTCTCACAATAACAATAGATCTTGAGATCATTACCTCTGCCTCTCCCAGCAGGGGGGGGGGGTTTAATGGGAAATATTCTTCATAGTTTTTTAAACCCCCCCCTTTTTTTCTGTTTCTTCCAAGTTTGTTTGGTTTTATTTTGACTACTTCCAGCTGGTTTAAACCCATTTTCTTGTCAGGTTCCTCTTCAGACTAAGTGGGTTATATTTGTTTGAATGTCTTTGTTTGCTCCTTTTGGATTTTTTCTCACCACTCTCAGGGCATTCCTGAAGCTCTAATGCACTATCAGAGTCATTTTCTACTTGACATTTTAGAAATGTTCTCTTTCATCCTGTTTGGCCTAGAACTTTTAAGAAAACTCTGATAATCTCTGGGGGAGAATTTAAAGTAGGGATTATGTATTTCAAATGGAAACAATCCTTAAACATTTGGCTAAGCTAATACAGGTGGTGGAAGTCCTCCAGCCACCTGGATTGTGATGGAGAAGAACTTCTCATCCTCTGTATTCCTTGAGGGAAAGTATGCTGTTTTGCATAATACAGTGTTCTTTCTAATCTATGTCCCAACATCAGTCCTGTGATTTCATTGCACTATGCAAACCAGAACTACATCAAGAAGCTGTAATAGCTGATGAACTTGGAAATGTTAAAACTTCATCAGTCATGTTACTTCAATAGTTGTACTTAACAACCTAATAGAAGATGGGGTAGGTTTGGCTTATGGGTCATATAGAGATGTCTATTCAAGAGAGTGAACTGGAAGAGTGGTTGTGTTCTCTGTGTTGCAATGAGAATTAGAAAAGTTGCTTGTTTTTGGGTTGGAATCCATCATCACTTCTCAACAGTAATTAGAACACCCAAATAATGGAATAGTAGGATTACCTGTTAATTCATGTTGGCAAGGGGAGTGAAAGAATGCACCAAGCCTGAAACAGAATGCTGTGATATAAGCAGATGCAGATCCACCAATAACCCCTGTGCTTCCTCTTTAGGATGGAACCTGTCCCTTACAGTGCCCATGGTTCCTTCATGGCAGAGCAGTTTTTCCTCCTGTTGGCTAGGGCAAACTGGGGGCTGGTGGGTTGTTGTGCATGAAGCATGCAAATTCTTGATCCATTTTCCCATTCCTGGTATAGTTGAATAGAAACTGACTTGGGAAAGAGTAGCAGTGAGATTCCTTGGAGGTGGAGCATTTTCTTGGCTGTGAAAGGTCCTTCTGCTCCTCCTCACCTGTGTAGAGCTCACTCAGCTATGCTGCTGCCCTGAAACTAGTTCCTTCCTCCACAGAGCCCATCAGTCTTCTGAAGTTAACTGTGTTCTTGTTGTCCTTCCAAATCATCAGGCTCTGTAATTGTGGCTATTCTGTACCAGACTACATGATAGCTCTTCAGTTATCCCAGTTTTCCTGGAACTAGAGCATCTCCTTGCATGTGGAGTTTTCCTTAGGAAAACATGGAGAGTCTGAAGTAAACCTGGACTGTTATCCTTCTGGAGGGAATCCTCCATGATGGCCCTTTGTTAATCCCTCTCCAAGGGGATTAACAAATGCATAACCCAGACGCTCACCAAATATGGATTCTTGAGTTTGTGTGTTGAGCTTGTCTGTGTTGCTACAATATAGTATTTACAGATAATATGACAAAGTTGATCAAGGTGGAATTGGTGTCTAATGACTATCACCTCAGCCTTTGGGAGACAGAATCTTGCTTGGAACTCATTTTATTTCCCAAATGCTGAAAAGATAGGGGTGTGTATGACCATGTCCAGATAACTACACCAGAGCACTGAGCTCTCACAAAACCTAAACTAACTACTTCCAATGACTGTGGCCCACCTTACACTAAACTCTACCTCCTAATATTATAACTCAGAAAGCCAATCTAAGTTCCACATGTATTCTTTCTTCATGAAAATACAGGTCACAGGCCACTCAGCATGGGGCATAAAAGCCAACATCCCCAACATTATGACATATAGTTTCCCCCTGCCTTCTCTCTCATCCGATACAAGATCACTAATCACTCTACCAGCCTTTCTTGGTGTTCTTAATGTGCAAGGACATGTATTTGACATGCATTGCTGGCCCAAGTGCCATAGAAGAAGACAACCTCCCTGCTTCTGATGACAACTGAAGCTGCTCCACAGAGGCTGCGCTGTCACTGTACTCAACATCAGTGACTAACCCCCACTGTGCTTACAATGCTACTTCTAATTCCCCTTCAAGTCCTGCATAGACTGCCAGTTTCCCTCTCAGGCTTTCTATTCTGTAAAGAGAAGCTTGTATTTTAGTGTTGCTTCCACTCTGTCTCCTTGGGTCTCCCAAGGGATGGTTTCCAAGGAACCCAGGGGTGCTTTCTTCTTGGAGCCAGTACTGGAACTCTCACAGATCAGGTGTTATTACCAAATGGATTCTTCAGATAGGGATTCAGAACCTAAAGATATTTTAATCCCACTCCTCCTAGCCCTGAGTACATTTGGCAAAGTATGGGGATACTTTTTGGTTATGACAGTTGGATAAGGGGGATGCCATTATCACACAGTTGGTGGAGGCCTGGAATGATGCAAACACCCATTGGCACACAGGACACTCTTCCCATAGATCCAAACTCAGTTCTGTGGTGAGTTTGAGAAGCCATGCCTAACATGAGTTCTCTGCCTAAGGATTCAACACCTCCTACAGACAGGCCTAGGGAAGCCTTCTCCAAACCACAAGATGGAGAGGTATCTGGAGAAGGCTTCCCTGGGCCCTGTGTCTGAACCATGTCTGACCAGCTTCCATATCAGGAACCCAAGATGACCTGTCTTTTCCCACAACAATTTCCATGTAGAGTTTGTTGAGGTTTTCTCCAGCCCATATCTTTTAAAACACAGCACTGTGCTTAGCAGTGAATCCTATACAGTAATACCAAGCTATTATAACTGATGGACTCACCCCCTCCTTTTGCTAAGGTGGCTTGGGAGACATATGCTATCAGTCCTTATGGAACAAGGTGTGTGTGCTGCTCCCTGCACATCTTTCAGAGGTTATTGGAACACATTTTCTTACTTCTAAGACTTTGAGCAATGGTTTCACACTTCTGTAAATGGTTCAGTCCTACAGACTAATGACCACTACATTGTAACTTTGACCACTCAGGAAAAAAAAATAGATATGCATGAAAGACTGTAACCCATGTTTTCTGCCTAAAATATGCATCCTAACTTGTCTCTATGCTCTGCACAATAATACCTTGAGGAAGAATGAACTGTTTTGTAGAAAAAGCATTCTAAAAAGATACGGTATTTGTGATGTAGAAACAGAATTTTCTGTTTCCAGTTTGAGGTAAAAAAATGGTGGGGCTGCTGAAATAATGGGATGCATTTGTGAGTATCATGTACTCCCTGAGAGGGGTTGATGAGGCCTGATTTCCCTGTAATCACTTTAGTTTCACTTACACCCAATCACAATGTCCCTGGGGACATGCTAACAGAAGTGGGCGTATCACCTTAGTAATATAGACAGTTCTGTCCAAATACAAGTAATTAACATTATAAAGCTAGAAATCTATATGCCGCATGAGTCAGTCACTTCAGAGTTCTTTTCAACTTTATCTCTGAAACAAAGACACATCTGCATCTGGTCATCTAACCACACATATTTCCATACGCTCTCAAGGGTGGGGGTAGTCAAACGGGAAAGGCTTTGGAAAATACAAAGACCATTCAGACAGCAGTAGAGGTGTCTGCACAATTCCATATTCTCAAGGAGTGTTGAGTGGTTTCTTTGTGAGTAGGTTGAGTCCTGCCTGGGGAGGTAGGAAACTTCTTCAAGCGCAAACATGTCAGTCCTACTTGCTTAAGATCCCCTAGTAGAGTGTCTAGCATATGGTGTATTGTCAGCAAATGCTTGTTGAGTGAATGAAGAGAAGAATTCACAAACACCTAAACCCTGGAGAGCCATGCACAGACATCAGAGTAAGCTTAGGTTTGCCTTTCTGAGACCCCTAACTTGGCCAATGTGAGAGTTGAACCTGACCCATCTCCCTTGATTGAAACACCAAAGAGAGGGGACAGCAAACATATCACTGGAAAACACAGGAGGCATTAATTCAGACCCAGCAGGTGACTCATTCTTGATTCTGCGATGGATCCCCCTAATCCCTATACACACACACACACACACACACACACACACACATACAATTTTAAAGCACAGTTTCTGTAGCACTTGGCCTATGTATGGTTTCCTTCTCACTTATCTGGCAGGTTTGGCAAGTGGACCTATGAGTGTAGAGAATTTGTCAGAAGCTTACACTGGCAACCGGGCTGAATGTCATGTGCCCATTGCTCTGTGGTGTCAGGGTGACCTTCCCTCCCAGTCTCTTCCCACCTTCCTGACCTCTTCCCATCCTCCAAGCCCAAGGCCAGCCAGAGAACTTGGCATGCTTTCAAAGTTCTACTTCTCTGATGACTTTATTTGAGCTCATTTTTACCTGCTAAGTCCATTTTTCTAGGGCAGAATCCTTGCCTTCTGTTGTTTCTGATACTTTCTAATAACCCCAGGAATCTGGCTCTCCCCCCTTTTTGATGTTATAGCAAAAAACAACCAGTACTTTGACCTCTGTAAGTAGGGTCAGAGCCATTTCTGGAATCTATGGGAATCTATGACAACAACAGAAGGAGGGATCAGGAAATACCCAAGTATCTCAAAAATATCATTCTACCAACAGAATCTCTCTCCAGTTGGCTCCCAAGAATCACCAGTTCACGTTATCTATACTCTTATATACACATGTATAAATGCATACCTGTACGCTTAAATATTTATGTGTGGGTATATATTTACATGTACATGTATGTGCACATACAGTTATACACACATTTGAAGAACTTAAAGCTCAGCAGGGTGTGTTTGGAAAGATTAGGGCATAGGGAGCCAAACACAAACACCTTGGTGAGGATTAAGTCTCTACATCAGTAAAGACCCCAACACCTGGCCCTGGGAGAGCCAGCAAAAGGCTATTTAGTGAGGCCCCTGCCCGAGCAATGGGGCAGTGGTGGGCGTCAGTAGGGAAAGACTCTCTGCAGGGACTATGGCTATGAGGGAACTCTCAGTTTTATGTCATACTGTTATATGTTAGGCTCCTCTTCCCAGGCCTTCACTCCTCCAACTGAAAATAAATATTTTGATCAAAATTTTGGGTCCCGGGTTTGTATATATCTACTTTATTAGTTCATGAGGAGTGAGGTTTTCTTCCCACCTGATCAGATGGGTAGGATGCACACACAGTCTTAGAATTCCTCCACAGTACTGATAACAGTGGGTATTTCCAAGACATCCCACAGTCCTTAACCAAGAGGGATGGTTTGCTGTGGGTCATTAGGAATGAAGACTCTGTCGCTGGTCCCACACCAGGGAAACATGCACAGACAAAGCTTCTTGTTTCACCTTCTCTGGACATTAGATTTCTCATTTGTAACACAAAACTAATGTCTTATACCCCCAGAAGACTTCCAAGAACCCTTTTCAGGACAACCTGAGGTCCCCAAGGAACCATTCCAGTGACAAGTTGACTCTAAGGTGTCTTGCATCTGATGTTTGATTTATCACATCTTCATATTTAAATATATTGGTTTTCCTGA